>NC_081540.1:14052295-14062295 GCF_030273125.1 Centropristis striata
ATCACGTGATTTTTAAAAAAAATTTTTTTTTTTACTCCAAAGCAAGCTTTGAAGCAGTGGTTCTATGGAATTGTAGTTCAGGGTTCGAAGCCCGTATCGAAGCTTCAGTGTCGCACTGCCATCACTACTTAACAGTGGTAGTTTTGTTTCTTGCCTCCTTATCCATCCCCCTCTCCCGTCCAAGCTCTTGCGATTTTTGTGGTTATTCCTCTGTGATAACTTTAGGACGCATCGCTGCACAAGGAGCTCTTTAACGCTCCCAGGAGCCTACGCTTCATGTCATTGCTAAACAACAGCCTTTACATAAACTCAAAGAAATACTCTCGTTTACAGACATCTGGGCCAGCACCACTCCAATTACAAACACCAAACAAAGCACCCACAGTTCAACCACATAGGCTTGTTGCATTTCTGTTGCACTCCCGTCTGTGCAGATTGTACTCTCTTCATAGCAGGGATGAGCAGAGTGTTTGACCATGACATAAGTCAGTGTTTCCCAACCTCTTTTGTGCCACGGCACATATTTTACATTAAAAAATCACACGGCATACCACCAAACAAATGTCAGAAAGACCGTAAAAAAACACCCTAAATATGTTTAGAACTACATGTGTCATCTGTCACAATTCCAACCCTCCTCCTTTTTCTGGCCTAGGAACCAGCAAAAGTGACCCAAAACAGACACCAGCCAGTGGCGACAGAGCACGGCGCATCAATTCAGCACAGGATTATTCGGGGCAGGAAGTCGTGCACAGACACAAAATAAAACACCCGGTATATTTTCAAAATAAAGTACCTCAGGTTAACGGATCGTATTTCACAACTTGAAGACGTCATGATGGGCGGGAACAGACCTGAAGTCAACAGGTTAGAGGTTTTCAGTTCACTCGTCTTTTCACCCCACGGACACCGCTCACTCCGGTGCTTGTTGAAAACAGAGAGCGCTAAGGGAACACCTCCTGCAGCAGCAGCACATACACACTGTACTGCTACAGAGCTAACTGCTGCTACCAACCCCAACCTCGTTAGTGCTTGTTAAGACAGAGTCGCTGGATTTGTCTCCAGTCATTAATGAGGAGAAGTTGATTCACTTCCGGTTATATCACTTGATTACGCGTGGATTCGCTGATACACTGCTCTCTGTTGGAAGAGCATTTAATTGTTCTGCCTCTCACTTCACGCCGCTCACTTAGAGTACCAATCAGGTGAAATTGGATAATCTTCCACGGCACACCTGATTTCTTACGGCACACTGGCACACTGATTTCTTACGGCACACTGACAAAGTGGCTTATTTGTTTACATCAGGGCTCTACCAGCGTAGCACAGTTCTCCATTCAATTCCACACTTTAGCTATTGAAAGATGATGGAACCACCTTTTTCATACATGCTTTGTCAAAAGGTTAAAGACTTTGCCTCCTGTGATGTTCCAGACTCTCTTGAGGTAAATGGACTGGCAGCTTTATCCAAAGCGCTTTCCACTAAAGAGAGCGCTCATTCACACACACATTCATACTGGTGCCCGAGGCTGCCACCTGCCACCATTTGGAATTAATTCACACTGAATGCAGCATCTGGCGCAATTTGTGGTTCAGTATCTTGCAAAAGATACTTCGACATGTAGGCTGCCACTGTCAGGGATCGTACCACAGATCTTCCAATCAGTGGGCAACCACTCCAACTGAGCCACAGCCATCCTGTAGGTATTCATCGTCTTGGCAATTCAGATTGATAACCAAATCTGTCAGAGGAAACATGTTTATACACACCTCTTGGCAGTGGAGGAATTAACATCCCTCAGGAGAGGCCACAACAGTTAAGGGCTCTTTAAAAGATGATTATCCCATGCAAATAGGGTGCACACAGCTACACAGAGACAGCAAAGTGAGTAGTGGGGCCTGCCTGTACTGTGGGAAGGCGGATGACATGACCTGGCTCTAAGACATGGCAAAGGAGTCAACACCATGTACCTCAGTTTAAACAATTCTTTATTAAATCAAGTTAAACCAAATTAAACAATTAAGGATTTGAAGTTATGGAGTGTGTAGAAGCAGTTGTGTAGGGTGTGTATGACTGAGAAGTGTGTGCGTGCAGGTGTTGATAGTGTGGAGCAAAGGACAACGTAAAGCATCAAGCCAAACCTTACTGGGGGCAGAGCCGGAGAGATCAGAAATGGGGGAGAAACTTTCTTAATAGTTTGGGCTTCCGCTAAATAGACTTATTTAAATCATTTAATGTATCAAAAAAAAACCACCATTTTAAACACTTATTTAAATCATGCTTCATCAAAAAAAAATAAAAAAATGTTTTCCCATTTTCCAATCTTATTCAGTAATGAATCAAGGACAAAAGTTATCATTTTAGAAAACCTTTCAAACAGCTTATTTAAACAATCAAAAATTCATATTTTCGTTAATAACAAAGCTTAACTCGTTTTAATGCTTAAATTATATTTCCTTGACTCTCCTTAGCAAGATTAATACAAAATAAACTTTCTTTGCCCTTATCGTGCTTATTTCATTACATTTTTGTTAAAGACAAAATACCAAGCCCCGCAGACATCATTTCTTATATTATACATTTTAACATTATTTTCATTATTTGTATTCACTTTAGGACACATTGGGTGACATGAGCGTACCTTTGGATAGCATTAGATAAGACGCCAGAATGGTGAAAGATTGAGAGGGAACTCTAAGAGCAACACATCACTATACAAATCCCCCTTAAATCGAGGACACACTTTTTTATAAGGTGATATACCAGATAAAATATTACCGTTACCGTTAACCTAATTTTACTTAAGCTACTCAAAGTCTAAGAACTTAACATACAGGACTTAAATCTAACTCAGTATGGAAAAAAACAAAGGGAAAATTAGATACAACAGATATGAAGTAGTAGAAAAAGAGAGAAACAAAATAAATGAGAACACAGGGATAGTTGAGCGCAGAAGATGCGAGCTAAAGAAGAGAGACATGTTTAGACACTACTAAGAGAGAGCTACTTCTGATTTCTATTTCAAAAATGTATTTCTACCTTCCCTTTATTGTTATTTCCACACAGGTACCTCCATCTATAAAGCTTTTGTGAAAGTCATCTTCATTGATGTAGCTATGAAGCATCCTTATTTCACATTTCATTAAGTTTGTAAAGATTCTCAAGGCATCTGCCACTTTGCCTTCGTAATGGGCTATGTTCCTTCTAAGCTTTACAGCATATCTTGCATGATTTAACATGTAGTTAACCAAATTAACATTCACACTTTTCACTTTCTCTCTTATTCCAAACAGCCACAATTCCTTCCATTCCATTTTTTCCAATATAAACCCACCCCCTCCCAAACGCTCCTTCACAAACATTCTCATTCTCTCAAAATAATCCCTTAATTTATTACACTCAAAACATTCATGCATACATGTCTCAGTCGCTACCTTGCACACATCACACGTCTTTCCCACACTCTCATCAAATCTGCTCACCACCAGATTGTTAAACACCCTGTTGTGTCTCAACATGTAGTCAAAATGTTCACATTCAACACTATTCCACTTTATTCTCAGGTTGGACCATAAATTCTGAACATCTATGCCGCTTTGTTTCATTGTTTCTTTCCATACTTTCTCTCCAGTGGGTCTTCTTATTTCCTTGACCCTCAGACTTCTGTAAATCGCCCTCGTCCTGACGTCCCCCACGGCAACCCTTTTTTTCCCCCCATCCATATCTCAGGCATACGTCGATCTCTCCCATTTCATTCGTTCATCACCATTCTCACCCATTCACTCGGCATTCCCTTTTTAAACTTGTTCATTAATTCGCATGCAGCATACGCATTGATCTTTTCACTTTTTGCTTCTGTTTCGTCTGTTATGTACTGTGCTCTCACAAATCCAGGTACATACTCGTACACAATATCGCTAACGAGTCTGAATCCAGCGCCACATTGCCAAATTAAATAGAACTTTACCTTCTAAGTTAATTTTGGGGTTTAAAAAAATGGGCTGCTGCCAGATTTGACCCACATTAGTACACTCATATTTTATTACAGCAACAAACTCGCTCCAATCACTGAGGATTTCTCTGTGGAAATTAGACAATTTGGCTAGACTGCTTGGGCGCATCTCTGTGAAGATGCCACTTTCTCCACACCCGCCACCCTTGTCAATGCTTTTTTTATTTTTTTTTTGAGCCCTTTCTTCCATATTTGATTTTCGTTTTTCAGGTATTTACATACCATTCTTACACTCGGAGCGCTTTTCTTCCTTCTGAGATTAATTAGTTTCAGCCCTCCGGCATTATAGTCATTTTCTAATACTACTTTTGCTATCCAAGTTCCCTTTCCCTCCCACAGAAAGTTCACTATTACTTTTTCTACTTCTTTGTATACCCATTCGGGCACTTCTGTTACAGTCAGTGTATACAAGCTGGCTCATAATTAAGGCACTGACCACAGTCACTTTTCCTTTCAATTTAAGTTTTCTGTCTCCACGCACCCAGAGTTATTTTTATTAGGGACCGAGCACCGACGGTTTTTATAAACCCGCCCCCTCCCAAACGCTCTTTGATAAACATTCTCACTCTCTCAAAATAACCCCTTAACTTATAACACTCAAAAAAACTCATGCATACATGTCTCAGTCGCTACCCTACACCCATCACACGCCTTTCCCACACTCTCATCAAATCTGCTCACCACTAAGTTGTTAAATACTCTGTAATGCCTCAGCATGTAGTCAAAGTGTTCGCATTCAATGCTATTCCATTTCACTCTCAGGTTGGACCACAGATCCTGAACATCTATGCCACTTTGTCTCATTGTCTCTATCCACGCTTTCTCTCCAGCTGGTCTTCTTATCTCTCTTACTCTCATGCTTTCATATATCGCCCTCGTCCCGACGTCTCCCATAGCCACCCTTTTCCCTCCCTCCCCCATCCACATCTCAGGCATACTTCGATCTCTCACATCGCATTCACTCATTACCATTCTCACCCATTCACTTGGCATTCCCTTTTTAATTTTTTCCATAAATTCACATGCAGCATGCGCGTTCATTTTTTCACCCTTCTCCTCTGTTTCATCTACCAAGTACTGTGCTCTCACAAATCCTGGCACGTACTCATATACAATATCTTTAATCAGTCTAATCTCCGCACGCCACATCACCAGATTAAACAGAGTCTTCCCCTCTACTTTAATTCTGGGATTCAAAAAAATGGGCTGCCTCCAAATCTGTCCCACATTAGTACACTCATATTTCACGTTTACAACAAATTCGCTCCAATCATTCAAGATCTCTCGGTGGTATTTACATAGAGAGGTGAGGTTTCCAGGGCGCATCTGCGTAAAGACGCCACCTTCCCCGCATCCGCCACCCTTTTCAATGCTCCTCTTGAGTCCTATTTTCCATACTTGATTCTCACTGTTCTTTATATATTTACACATCATTTTTACTCTCAACGCACTTCTCTTTTTTTCTCAAATTTATTAGTTTAAGCCCACCGGCATTAGTCATTTTCCAAAACATGTTTCGCTATTTTGATGCCCTTTCCCTCCCACAGAAAGTTCATTATTGCCTTCTCCACATCTTTATAAACCCATTCGGGCACCTCCGTTACATTAACTACATAAACAAACTTGCTCATTATCAGAGCATTAATTGCGGTTACTTTTCCTCTTAATTTTAGCCTTCTCTGTCTCCATGAGCCCAGAGTAATGGCTATTTTATTTATTATGCTTTGGTATAGTTCATCTATCCCCTCATCTTCCTCCACCCCCATATGTACCCCCAATATTTTCATGTATTTATTTTCTATCTTCATTCCTAGCTCCTCTACGCTCTGACCGCCTCCCGACATGTCCATGACTTCTGTTTTTTGCATATTTATTCTCGCACCTGACAACTCTCCGTATTTTTCAACCATTCTAATTGCTTCTTTCACACTTTTTATGTTTTCCACTGTGATCGTCGTGTCGTCAGCGTATTGATGCACTACGCTACAGGTGCTGTTATCTATTTTGATACCTTTGATGTTCTCATTCTTTTTTATCATGGTTGTCAAAGGTTCAGCGGCCAGAGCGTAGAGAAGCGAGGACAGCGGACAGCCCTGTCTCACAGATCTCTCTAGTTTAAAGCTAGGTGTTATATAGCCATTTATTTTGATACACGCATATGCATTATTATATAATAGTTCAATCCAGTTCCTATATTTCTCTCCAAATCCACACTTCTTTAATATATCAAATAAAAAAACATGATTAACTCTGTCAAATGCTTTATTCAAATCTAGATTGATTATTATTCCCTTCCTTGTCTCTCTCATACGGTTTATTGTTTCTTTTATATTGCATATCGTGTCCGCCACCACTCTCCCCGGGATACTATAAGTTTGGTCCTTGTCTACCACTGCTCCTATACATCTTTTCAGTCTATTTGCCATTAGTTATGCAAGTAAGTTGCCATTACTTTAGCTAATATCTTATAATCATTATTTAGCATCGTTAATGGTCTATAGTTTTCTAGTTTTTTTTTAATCACCTTTTTTATATATAATACATATCATTCCCAGCTTCATGCTTTCTGGTATTTCTTTATTTTTATATATCCAGTTAAATAGTGCTTCTAGTATAGGTATAAATTCATTTTTAAGTTCTTTATATAATTCGCTAATTATGCCATCTAATCCTGGACTCTTATTATTACTTAAGCTATCAATTGCTTTATCTATTTCTCCTTTACCTATTATTTCATCACACATCTCTTTTGCCTCGTCACTTATTTTATTTCTAATACTATTCATGGCTTCTTTGTTATCCTTTTTCTTTACATTTTCTTTATATAATTCACTATAGAATTCATACACCCTTTTTTTTCATATCCTTTATTTCATTCAGTATTTCACCTTCATCATTTTCTACTTCTTTCAAGTATGTTTTCTTTTGCTTATTCTTTTCTAAGTTTAGAAAAAAAATTAGTGCACCTTTCGCCTTCCGCTATATATTCACTCTACTTCTTACAATCGCCCCTCTACACTTTCTCTCTTCTAGTTCCTTTAGTTCCTTTCTGATTATTAATATTCTATGTACATTACTTTGCAATCCTTTGCTCTCTTTTTCTAATTCTACATTTAGTTGTTTTGTTAATTGGTTCTCTTTTTTCCTTTCATTCCTTGCTTTTACTGTGCCATATTTGATACTTATCTCTTTTATACCTTTCTTTAGCTCCTCCCACCAAGCTCCAGTGTTATTTATATAATTATCATCTTCCTTTTTCCATAATATATAATTTTTAATGAATTCCTTATATTTATCTTCTTTAATTAATTTTTCATTTAAACACCATACTCCCTTTCCTCTATTAATTTTATCTACACCCCATATTACTTTAATGCCTTTATGATCACTTATGTTGTTGTTTATATATTCTATTAATTTTATACTTTTCTTTTCCTTTTACAAACAAAATGTCAATCCTGCTTTGTCTTATTACTCCATTCACACTTTGCTGTCTCGAGAATGCTTTGGTTTTCGGGTTCCTTTCTCTCCATACGTCATTCATACCATTCTCTCTCATACATTCCTCAAGCACTCCCCTTGATGTATCGCTTCTAAACAGATTGCTATGAGAGACGTCGAGACGAGATCTCTTTACATTAAAGTCACCTACAACTATATCATACTCCCTAATAATGCTCTTGAGTTTTCCAAAAAACACTACTCTGTCTTTAGGCTCGTTGGGTGCATAGATGTTCAGGATCTTTGTGGTCTTTCCATCCATTCCCACCTCAATTCCAATCATTCTCCCATCATCGTCTCTTGCATTCTCTCTCACACTCTCAAACACATTCTTTCGTACAAAACAGGCCACTCCCCTTGCATTCACTCCCCCATTACTATAAAATAAATCCCCTTTCCATTCACTCTTAACTTTTTCCACATTTTCCTCATCCCAATGCGTTTCTTGTATGCAAATTATCTCTGCCCTATTTCTTCCCAGAACACTCTCTCTCCTCCATTCTGTTTTAAAACCATTTATGTTGATAGAAAAGAGTGTAAAACTCATAAAAATAAATAAAGAACCAAAATAACTCATATTTTTAAGTTACTTTTACACAGCTAGACCATCATTTGCCGCTTCTTTCTTTTCTACCGTCTTTTGTTTTTTTTGCTTTTTCATGCTCGTCCTCACCCTCTAGGGCTAGTACCTCTCTTATAAAGCTCTCCTGATCTTCGTTTCTGCTTTTGCTACTCCTTTTTCTTAAGGCAAGCCTGCCTCTCCTTGTATTTTGCAAAGTGTTCATTGTCTCTTTACCTTTGGTGTTCTTCTCCTCCTCTACCAACTGTCCAGCCGCCATCTCTTCACTCCGCCCATGTCCCGTCTCACTAACCGTTGTTAGTGAGCTTTTCCCATTGTTTTTAGGGTTTTTAATGATGTTACCTTCTCTATCGTCTCCACCTTCCTCCTCCTCCTTCTCACCCTCCTCCCCCTCGTCCTCACCGTCACTCTCATCCACACTCTCCATCTCTTGTCCATCGTCTCCGCCTTCTCCCTCGATCTCCTGCTCACCGCCATCATCCTCCTGCAGCTCCACTGCTTCCACCTCACCTTCATTGAACTCCTCCTCGCTCGCATGCTCCTTCTGCCTGCACTCTCTTGCGTAATGTCCTTGTTTGCCACATTTGTGGCACTTGAACTCGGGGCACTCCCGAAGGATGTGGCCCGGCTGGATACAAAGTCTGCACACGTTCACGTGTTTATTGTGTATGACGCGGAAATATTCCGCCCCATCTTCTGTATCAAACTTAGTTGAATACGGCAGCGACTGCACCTCCTCCGTAAATCTGACTCTCATATATCTTGTTCCGTCCGCTATATCAGTACCGGGCCACACCCTTCTCCTTATATTCGTGGTCGCGCTCACCCCCCACATCTTCAGCTTCTCCAAGATTTCATTGTCCTTTATATACACGGGCAAGTTCAAAAATGACACCGTCATTTCACTTTTTGCAAGTTCTCGCCCCATCACACGGTTCTTTCCCACCTTATATCCATCCATTATTTTCTTCTTCGCTTCTTTGTTCATTAGAGTCAGTTCATATACTTTATCACTTTTCCTTCTGCAGCCAGTTATTTTCCCGCAGGTAGCCGCCGTCGCTCTCAATATTTCCATCGTTGTTACTGGTTCATTCCCCTCCACTTCAATGCACACAGTCAATTCCTTAGCGAATCTGTCCTTCACCATTGTATCTTCCCCAGCATGGTCATTACCAGCACCTGTGCTAGTGCTGGTGCTAGCGCTGGTGCTAGCGCTGGTTCTCTCTCCTTCTCTTCGCCTTTTCTCCATGCCACGGGCCTCGGCGACCGCCCGCCCGTCTCCCTCGCCTCAGCAACCAACTCAAAAAACAAAAAACTATTTCAAAAAACAACTTTTCTATTTTCTTTGAATACTACAATACTTTTCTCTCCTCGTCTCGCAACTCTCATGCACTTTCTACAACCACTCAACCCGACTCCTCCTCTTCCTGGGCGTGATCAGGGTGGTTTGGCCGTAAGCCATGACTCAGTGCATTTGCTGCGCTTTTAAAGCTGTCCTTGTTGAGGCTGCTCCTGCCGTCGTGGCCCGGCTGGATACAAAGTCTGCACACGTTCACCTGCTTATTATGTATGACACGGAAATATTCCGCCCCATCTTCAGTATCACATTTAGTAGAATATGGCAGCGACTGCACCTCCTCTGTAAATCGGACTCTCATGTACCTTGTCCCGTCCGCTATATCCGTGCCGGGCCACATCCTTCTCCTTATATTCGTCGTTGCGCTCACTCCCCACATCTTCAACTTCTCCAGGATCTCATTGTCCTTTATGTACACGGGTAAATTTAAAAAAGACACCGTCATTTCGCTGCTTGCAAGTTCTCGTCCCATTACCCGGTTCTTTCCCACCTTATACCCATCCATTATTTTCCTCTTCGCTTCTTTGTTCATTAAAGTCAATTCATATA
>NC_081540.1:14072295-14079795 GCF_030273125.1 Centropristis striata
ATAAACTCAAAGAAATACTCTCGTTTACAGACATCTGGGCCAGCCACACTCCAATTACAAACACCAAACAAAGCACCCACAGTTCAACCACATAGGCTTGTTGCATTTCTGTTGCACTCCCGTCTGTGCAGATTGTACTCTCTTCATAGCAGGGATGAGCAGAGTGTTTGACCATGACATAAGTCAGTGTTTCCCAACCTCTTTTGTGCCACGGCACATATTTTACATTAAAAAATCACACGGCATACCACCAAACAAATGTCAGAAAGACCGTAAAAAAACACCCTAAATATGTTTAGAACTACATGTGTCATCTGTCACAATTCCAACCCTCCTCCTTTTTCTGGCCTAGGAACCAGCAAAAGTGACCCAAAACAGACACCAGCCAGTGGCGACAGAGCACGGCGCATCAATTCAGCACAGGATTATTCGGGGCAGGAAGTCGTGCACAGACACAAAATAAAACACCCGGTATATTTTCAAAATAAAGTACCTCAGGTTAACGGATCGTATTTCACAACTTGAAGACGTCATGATGGGCGGGAACAGACCTGAAGTCAACAGGTTAGAGGTTTTCAGTTCACTCGTCTTTTCACCCCACGGACACCGCTCACTCCGGTGCTTGTTGAAAACAGAGAGCGCTAAGGGAACACCTCCTGCAGCAGCAGCACATACACACTGTACTGCTACAGAGCTAACTGCTGCTACCAACCCCAACCTCGTTAGTGCTTGTTAAGACAGAGTCGCTGGATTTGTCTCCAGTCATTAATGAGGAGAAGTTGATTCACTTCCGGTTATATCACTTGATTACGCGTGGATTCGCTGATACACTGCTCTCTGTTGGAAGAGCATTTAATTGTTCTGCCTCTCACTTCACGCCGCTCACTTAGAGTACCAATCAGGTGAAATTGGATAATCTTCCACGGCACACCTGATTTCTTACGGCACACTGGCACACTGATTTCTTACGGCACACTGACAAAGTGGCTTATTTGTTTACATCAGGGCTCTACCAGCGTAGCACAGTTCTCCATTCAATTCCACACTTTAGCTATTGAAAGATGATGGAACCACCTTTTTCATACATGCTTTGTCAAAAGGTTAAAGACTTTGCCTCCTGTGATGTTCCAGACTCTCTTGAGGTAAATGGACTGGCAGCTTTATCCAAAGCGCTTTCCACTAAAGAGAGCGCTCATTCACACACACATTCATACTGGTGCCCGAGGCTGCCACCTGCCACCATTTGGAATTAATTCACACTGAATGCAGCATCTGGCGCAATTTGTGGTTCAGTATCTTGCAAAAGATACTTCGACATGTAGGCTGCCACTGTCAGGGATCGTACCACAGATCTTCCAATCAGTGGGCAACCACTCCAACTGAGCCACAGCCATCCTGTAGGTATTCATCGTCTTGGCAATTCAGATTGATAACCAAATCTGTCAGAGGAAACATGTTTATACACACCTCTTGGCAGTGGAGGAATTAACATCCCTCAGGAGAGGCCACAACAGTTAAGGGCTCTTTAAAAGATGATTATCCCATGCAAATAGGGTGCACACAGCTACACAGAGACAGCAAAGTGAGTAGTGGGGCCTGCCTGTACTGTGGGAAGGCGGATGACATGACCTGGCTCTAAGACATGGCAAAGGAGTCAACACCATGTACCTCAGTTTAAACAATTCTTTATTAAATCAAGTTAAACCAAATTAAACAATTAAGGATTTGAAGTTATGGAGTGTGTAGAAGCAGTTGTGTAGGGTGTGTATGACTGAGAAGTGTGTGCGTGCAGGTGTTGATAGTGTGGAGCAAAGGACAACGTAAAGCATCAAGCCAAACCTTACTGGGGGCAGAGCCGGAGAGATCAGAAATGGGGGAGAAACTTTCTTAATAGTTTGGGCTTCCGCTAAATAGACTTATTTAAATCATTTAATGTATCAAAAAAAACCCACCATTTTAAACACTTATTTAAATCATGCTTCATCAAAAAAAAATGAAAAAATGTTTTCCCATTTTCCAATCTTATTCAGTAATGAATCAAGGACAAAAGTTATCATTTTAGAAAACCTTTCAAACAGCTTATTTAAACAATCAAAAATTCATATTTTCGTTAATAACAAAGCTTAACTCGTTTTAATGCTTAAATTATATTTCCTTGACTCTCCTTAGCAAGATTAATACAAAATAAACTTTCTTTGCCCTTATCGTGCTTATTTCATTACATTTTTGTTAAAGACAAAATACCAAGCCCCGCAGACATCATTTCTTATATTATACATTTTAACATTATTTTCATTATTTGTATTCACTTTAGGACACATTGGGTGACATGAGCGTACCTTTGGATAGCATTAGATAAGACGCCAGAATGGTGAAAGATTGAGAGGGAACTCTAAGAGCAACACATCACTATACAAATCCCCCTTAAATCGAGGACACACTTTTTTATAAGGTGATATACCAGATAAAATATTACCGTTACCGTTAACCTAATTTTACTTAAGCTACTCAAAGTCTAAGAACTTAACATACAGGACTTAAATCTAACTCAGTATGGAAAAAAACAAAGGGAAAATTAGATACAACAGATATGAAGTAGTAGAAAAAGAGAGAAACAAAATAAATGAGAACACAGGGATAGTTGAGCGCAGAAGATGCGAGCTAAAGAAGAGAGACATGTTTAGACACTACTAAGAGAGAGCTACTTCTGATTTCTATTTCAAAAATGTATTTCTACCTTCCCTTTATTGTTATTTCCACACAGGTACCTCCATCTATAAAGCTTTTGTGAAAGTCATCTTCATTGATGTAGCTATGAAGCATCCTTATTTCACATTTCATTAAGTTTGTAAAGATTCTCAAGGCATCTGCCACTTTGCCTTCGTAATGGGCTATGTTCCTTCTAAGCTTTACAGCATATCTTGCATGATTTAACATGTAGTTAACCAAATTAACATTCACACTTTTCACTTTCTCTCTTATTCCAAACAGCCACAATTCCTTCCATTCCATTTTTTCCAATATAAACCCACCCCCTCCCAAACGCTCCTTCACAAACATTCTCATTCTCTCAAAATAATCCCTTAATTTATTACACTCAAAACATTCATGCATACATGTCTCAGTCGCTACCTTGCACACATCACACGTCTTTCCCACACTCTCATCAAATCTGCTCACCACCAGATTGTTAAACACCCTGTTGTGTCTCAACATGTAGTCAAAATGTTCACATTCAACACTATTCCACTTTATTCTCAGGTTGGACCATAAATTCTGAACATCTATGCCGCTTTGTTTCATTGTTTCTTTCCATACTTTCTCTCCAGTGGGTCTTCTTATTTCCTTGACCCTCAGACTTCTGTAAATCGCCCTCGTCCTGACGTCCCCCACGGCAACCCTTTTTTTCCCCCCATCCATATCTCAGGCATACGTCGATCTCTCCCATTTCATTCGTTCATCACCATTCTCACCCATTCACTCGGCATTCCCTTTTTAAACTTGTTCATTAATTCGCATGCAGCATACGCATTGATCTTTTCACTTTTTGCTTCTGTTTCGTCTGTTATGTACTGTGCTCTCACAAATCCAGGTACATACTCGTACACAATATCGCTAACGAGTCTGAATCCAGCGCCACATTGCCAAATTAAATAGAACTTTACCTTCTAAGTTAATTTTGGGGTTTAAAAAAATGGGCTGCTGCCAGATTTGACCCACATTAGTACACTCATATTTTATTACAGCAACAAACTCGCTCCAATCACTGAGGATTTCTCTGTGGAAATTAGACAATTTGGCTAGACTGCTTGGGCGCATCTCTGTGAAGATGCCACTTTCTCCACACCCGCCACCCTTGTCAATGCTTTTTTTATTTTTTTTTTGAGCCCTTTCTTCCATATTTGATTTTCGTTTTTCAGGTATTTACATACCATTCTTACACTCGGAGCGCTTTTCTTCCTTCTGAGATTAATTAGTTTCAGCCCTCCGGCATTATAGTCATTTTCTAATACTACTTTTGCTATCCAAGTTCCCTTTCCCTCCCACAGAAAGTTCACTATTACTTTTTCTACTTCTTTGTATACCCATTCGGGCACTTCTGTTACAGTCAGTGTATACAAGCTGGCTCATAATTAAGGCACTGACCACAGTCACTTTTCCTTTCAATTTAAGTTTTCTGTCTCCACGCACCCAGAGTTATTTTTATTAGGGACCGAGCACCGACGGTTTTTATAAACCCGCCCCCTCCCAAACGCTCTTTGATAAACATTCTCACTCTCTCAAAATAACCCCTTAACTTATAACACTCAAAAAAACTCATGCATACATGTCTCAGTCGCTACCCTACACCCATCACACGCCTTTCCCACACTCTCATCAAATCTGCTCACCACTAAGTTGTTAAATACTCTGTAATGCCTCAGCATGTAGTCAAAGTGTTCGCATTCAATGCTATTCCATTTCACTCTCAGGTTGGACCACAGATCCTGAACATCTATGCCACTTTGTCTCATTGTCTCTATCCACGCTTTCTCTCCAGCTGGTCTTCTTATCTCTCTTACTCTCATGCTTTCATATATCGCCCTCGTCCCGACGTCTCCCATAGCCACCCTTTTCCCTCCCTCCCCCATCCACATCTCAGGCATACTTCGATCTCTCACATCGCATTCACTCATTACCATTCTCACCCATTCACTTGGCATTCCCTTTTTAATTTTTTCCATAAATTCACATGCAGCATGCGCGTTCATTTTTTCACCCTTCTCCTCTGTTTCATCTACCAAGTACTGTGCTCTCACAAATCCTGGCACGTACTCATATACAATATCTTTAATCAGTCTAATCTCCGCACGCCACATCACCAGATTAAACAGAGTCTTCCCCTCTACTTTAATTCTGGGATTCAAAAAAATGGGCTGCCTCCAAATCTGTCCCACATTAGTACACTCATATTTCACGTTTACAACAAATTCGCTCCAATCATTCAAGATCTCTCGGTGGTATTTACATAGAGAGGTGAGGTTTCCAGGGCGCATCTGCGTAAAGACGCCACCTTCCCCGCATCCGCCACCCTTTTCAATGCTCCTCTTGAGTCCTATTTTCCATACTTGATTCTCACTGTTCTTTATATATTTACACATCATTTTTACTCTCAACGCACTTCTCTTTTTTTCTCAAATTTATTAGTTTAAGCCCACCGGCATTAGTCATTTTCCAAAACATGTTTCGCTATTTTGATGCCCTTTCCCTCCCACAGAAAGTTCATTATTGCCTTCTCCACATCTTTATAAACCCATTCGGGCACCTCCGTTACATTAACTACATAAACAAACTTGCTCATTATCAGAGCATTAATTGCGGTTACTTTTCCTCTTAATTTTAGCCTTCTCTGTCTCCATGAGCCCAGAGTAATGGCTATTTTATTTATTATGCTTTGGTATAGTTCATCTATCCCCTCATCTTCCTCCACCCCCATATGTACCCCCAATATTTTCATGTATTTATTTTCTATCTTCATTCCTAGCTCCTCTACGCTCTGACCGCCTCCCGACATGTCCATGACTTCTGTTTTTTGCATATTTATTCTCGCACCTGACAACTCTCCGTATTTTTCAACCATTCTAATTGCTTCTTTCACACTTTTTATGTTTTCCACTGTGATCGTCGTGTCGTCAGCGTATTGATGCACTACGCTACAGGTGCTGTTATCTATTTTGATACCTTTGATGTTCTCATTCTTTTTTATCATGGTTGTCAAAGGTTCAGCGGCCAGAGCGTAGAGAAGCGAGGACAGCGGACAGCCCTGTCTCACAGATCTCTCTAGTTTAAAGCTAGGTGTTATATAGCCATTTATTTTGATACACGCATATGCATTATTATATAATAGTTCAATCCAGTTCCTATATTTCTCTCCAAATCCACACTTCTTTAATATATCAAATAAAAAAACATGATTAACTCTGTCAAATGCTTTATTCAAATCTAGATTGATTATTATTCCCTTCCTTGTCTCTCTCATACGGTTTATTGTTTCTTTTATATTGCATATCGTGTCCGCCACCACTCTCCCCGGGATACTATAAGTTTGGTCCTTGTCTACCACTGCTCCTATACATCTTTTCAGTCTATTTGCCATTAGTTATGCAAGTAAGTTGCCATTACTTTAGCTAATATCTTATAATCATTATTTAGCATCGTTAATGGTCTATAGTTTTCTAGTTTTTTTTTAATCACCTTTTTTATATATAATACATATCATTCCCAGCTTCATGCTTTCTGGTATTTCTTTATTTTTATATATCCAGTTAAATAGTGCTTCTAGTATAGGTATAAATTCATTTTTAAGTTCTTTATATAATTCGCTAATTATGCCATCTAATCCTGGACTCTTATTATTACTTAAGCTATCAATTGCTTTATCTATTTCTCCTTTACCTATTATTTCATCACACATCTCTTTTGCCTCGTCACTTATTTTATTTCTAATACTATTCATGGCTTCTTTGTTATCCTTTTTCTTTACATTTTCTTTATATAATTCACTATAGAATTCATACACCCTTTTTTTTCATATCCTTTATTTCATTCAGTATTTCACCTTCATCATTTTCTACTTCTTTCAAGTATGTTTTCTTTTGCTTATTCTTTTCTAAGTTTAGAAAAAAAATTAGTGCACCTTTCGCCTTCCGCTATATATTCACTCTACTTCTTACAATCGCCCCTCTACACTTTCTCTCTTCTAGTTCCTTTAGTTCCTTTCTGATTATTAATATTCTATGTACATTACTTTGCAATCCTTTGCTCTCTTTTTCTAATTCTACATTTAGTTGTTTTGTTAATTGGTTCTCTTTTTTCCTTTCATTCCTTGCTTTTACTGTGCCATATTTGATACTTATCTCTTTTATACCTTTCTTTAGCTCCTCCCACCAAGCTCCAGTGTTATTTATATAATTATCATCTTCCTTTTTCCATAATATATAATTTTTAATGAATTCCTTATATTTATCTTCTTTAATTAATTTTTCATTTAAACACCATACTCCCTTTCCTCTATTAATTTTATCTACACCCCATATTACTTTAATGCCTTTATGATCACTTATGTTGTTGTTTATATATTCTATTAATTTTATACTTTTCTTTTCCTTTTACAAACAAAATGTCAATCCTGCTTTGTCTTATTACTCCATTCACACTTTGCTGTCTCGAGAATGCTTTGGTTTTCGGGTTCCTTTCTCTCCATACGTCATTCATACCATTCTCTCTCATACATTCCTCAAGCACTCCCCTTGATGTATCGCTTCTAAACAGATTGCTATGAGAGACGTCGAGACGAGATCTCTTTACATTAAAGTCACCTACAACTATATCATACTCCCTAATAATGCTCTTGAGTTTTCCAAAAAACACTACTCTGTCTTTAGGCTCGTTGGGTGCATAGATGTTCAGGATCTTTGTGGTCTTTCCATCCATTCCCACCTCAATTCCAATCATTCTCCC
>NC_081540.1:14109795-14119795 GCF_030273125.1 Centropristis striata
TGATCAGGGTGGTATGGCCGTAAGCCATGACTGAGTGCATTAGCTGCGCTTTTAAAGCTGTCCTTGCTGAGGCTGCTCCTGCCGTCGTCATGGAAACGTGAAAAACCTTACAGCACCTGGTATTCCCAGGCGGTCTCCCATCCAAGTACTGACCAGGCCCTACCCTGCTTAGCTTCCGAGATCAGACGAGATCAGGCGTGATCAGGGTGGTATGGCCTTAAGCCATGACTGAGTGCATTAGCTGTGCTTTTAAAGCTTTCGTTGCCGCGGCTGCTCCTGCCGTCGTCATGGAATCGTGAAAAAACTTACAGCACCTGGTATTCCCAGGCGGTCTCCCATCCAAGTACTGACCAGGCCCTACCCTGCTTAGCTTCCGAGATCAGACGAGATCGGGCGTGATCAGGGTGGTATGGCCGTAAGCCATGACTGAGTGCATTAGCTGCGCTTTTAAAGCTGTCCTTGCCAAGGCTGCTCCTGTCCTCGTCATGGAAACGTGAAAAAACTTACAGCACCTGGTATTCCCAGGCGGTCTCCCATCCAAGTACTGACCAGGCCCTACCCTGCTTAGCTTCCGAGATCAGACGAGATCGGGCGTGATCAGGGTGATATGGCCGTAAGCCATGACTGAGTGCATTAGCTGTGCTTTTAAAGCTGTCCTTGCTGAGGCTGCTCCTGCCGTCGTCATGGAAACGTGAAAAAACTTACAGCACCTGGTGTGCCCAGGCGAATGCTCCTCCAAGTCCCTATCCGATCCTCAACCGACCAATGGTTGAGCGTTGTTGAGCAGAGTTGAGCAGCGATCAGCCAATGGTTGAGCGTTGCTGAGCAGAGTTGAGCAGCGATCAGCCAATGGTTGAGCGTTGCTGAGCAGAGCTGAGCGCTCAACAGACCAATCATTGAGCGAGGTTTGGAAAACGTCATCTAATTTATTCATGACCTCTTCACTGACGGCCGCTATCACTGATTGTCATTGCCGACTGCTCTTCAACCACGTAAGTTTTATTCTCTTCATCCTCCGTTGCTAGTTAGACATTTGTTAGGCATGTATAAAGCTGTGGCGATTTTGTCAAAAGATAAAAGATTGTCTGGAAATCAGAAACTGACATGGCTATTACTTAATTATAACTGTTGGCATTTGCGCGATTTGGCTTGTAAATGTGTAATGTGTAACTACGGCTCGCCGGTAAGGTAGATGCGGCTAGCTCGCTAAAGCGGATAACGGGACGTTGACAAAGAGTTTAAAGTGTCTGAACCTGTAAATCTTGCATAAAGTTAGCCTATGCTTCGGGCAAAATGCCCAATGTTACCTAGCAAGAAGCGGACCTTTTGTTGGAATTTCTTTTAAAGCTTTTTTAATGTGGATATGTGTTAATGTAGGTAAATGTGACTGTTTAGACAACAGTTGATGTGAGAGTAAGTGTAACATAAAGCAATTTGGCGACCGTGTTAATCTCTTGTTGCATGGGATGCGCCGCATACCTGGTAAACAGTAATTTCTAACAACATAGGGCTATTTAGATAACAATCTGGCGAGCGTTTTGTCCTAGGCTATCACACCCACCAACAGCAAATTTCTGTATATTAAAGGGCTACATATTGTCAATTTAAATGATCTGCTTTTAGTCTTACTCATTTATTCATGTTTTACTGTGACAGATTAAACATGGAAAATCATCAATTTAAATGATCTGCTTTTAGTCTTACTCATTTATTCATGTTTTACTGTGACAGATTAAACATGGAAAATCATCAATTTAAATTATCTGCTTTTAGTTTTACTCATTTATTCATGTTTTACTGTGCCAGATTAAACATGGAAAATCATCAATTTAAATGATCTGCTTTTAGTTTTACTCATTTATTCATGTTTTACTGTGCCAGATTAAACATGGAAAATCATCCAAAACATCGGTGCAGCGTGTGCAACAAGACTTTCACTGAAAAGTCCAACCTGACGAGGCATCTGAAGATCCATGCCGTGACCAGGGAGACCTTTGACTGTGATGTCTGCAGGAAGAGCTTTACCACCAAGTCATCGCTGGTCAGCCATCAGCAGCAACACCAGTACCCCAACATTGTGTTGTACCGGCAAGGAGAGGCCAGGCTGCAGTGTACAGGGGCAGCAAAGTCTGTGGCAGAGGCCCCCAGCACTGCTGTTGACACTACATGGCTGGATCCCCAGACAGCAGAGGCGGCTGCCAAGAGGTCCGGGGGTGAGCTGTGGAAAGGTCAGCTGGTCATCGTGTTCGGGAAGTACACCGGTCAGACCTTCAGGTGGCTTCTGGAAAACGATGTCGGCTGGCTGGTGTGGTTGCTGTTTCAGTACTGCCAGCAGGGAGAGCAGAACAAGCTGCTGAAGTGGCAGAAGGAGCGACTGCTTGAGTACGCCAGAGAGTTCCCTCCTGTCACATGGCACCTTGATAGGAGGTTGAAGGTAAGATAAACTCAGTTACCTTTTAGACCTGAGTAATCGATGTTCAGCAGTAACCAGTATTAGTAAAAGTATTCATTTATGAGATCATTCTCTGGTTGTGTTCTGTTTTTTCTGCAGAAAGTGCAAATGAAGAAAGAGCGGGCTCCTCCGACCGTCTCCGACCTCTCTCAGCAGGACCCCAGCTACGCCAGCGATGCAGAGTTGTTGGCTGCTGCAGGTATAGTAGTATTATGCTGAAATGAACATGAAATTACTATGTAGTATGCTGTGGAGCTGCTCGGACTTGTGTTTGTGCCACGAGAAATTCATCAGTGTGTCTCGAGCAATGCAGTTGATACATTTTTGTGGCGTTCTCCTCTTCAGAGAGTGTCCTGGACGAGTCCGAGGCGTCGGTCAGCACGCAGCTGACAACCTGGGGAGACCTCGCCAGCTCCGTGTGCCAGGACGACAGGCCAGGGCCCTCGTCCCTCCGACAGACCTCGGAACCCGGTGGCGTCGTGCTGGAGGGCTGGCAGAAGTTCTGGGAGCAGCCGCCTGAATCCGCCCAAGCCCTTGGTATAGCCCCCGCGAACATCAAGTGGCTGAAGACCAACGAGACCTACGGGCTGTTCGAGAGGGCGTCCAGGTACAAGAACGTGAGGGGAGAGATTTCCGAGAGGAAGCTCTTGAAGGAGAAGATGGAGTTCCACCCGCCCCCACCTCCTATGGCCGTCAAGGGAGCTGTGCCCAACATGCTCTCCTTCTTCACCACCCCTGCCTTCTTCTGGCGCCCGGTCGGCGTGATGAAGGCGTTGATCCGCTGCCCCAACACCAACTGCCCCGCACCGCCAGGAGCGTACCTGGAGAAGAAAGGCTTCGGCAGCTACGCCAGGCAAGTGTGTGGCATGAAGTTCAACTACACCCTGTTGACAGAGAAGCTTACATGCCCACATTGTCGAAAGATGAGGCAGACCGTGAGCCAGGCGCACGGTGATGCGGACGACAGTGAAGATGAGGGGGCAGACGCACACAGTGCCCAACAGTACACGTGGCTGGCACACAGTCCAAAGATTCTGATGAACCTCGCCCCAGCCATCAGAAGCATGTTCCCTGCCATACTGTGTGGGAAGCGTGCTGTGGACAGAGGTGTGGTCACCCTGCTCAGTGACCGACTCAACGCTGTCTCAATGAGCAAGGTGCAGAGGCTGCTGCAGCAGGGCCACGACGAGTGGTACGTGGAGCGGCGTGACCTGTACCAGACTCTGCTGTACGATGCCCACACAGCTGGATCCGCTTCATCTCAGGGGGGCATCCTGTCCTATGTGAGAGCAGCTGGCACTTACACCCCTCCCATTGCCCAGTCTCCCCTTCCGTCTGCTCGTCTCCTGAGGCGTGCTCACCTGATCATGGAGATCGAAAAGATGCCCGTCTACAGACACCAGATCCTCAGTGTGACTGGAGAAATCCTGTGCATTGATGGTACAAGAAAAGTATGTATAAAGTACTTGTCATTTATTAAAATCATATGGAACAGGCAGACTGTTAATAAACACCATGCAACAAATGTTCTGCTCCTTTCTTTTCTTAGGTCCTCAAGAAGATATATGGTGATGGCCAGGGTACCATGCAGTACGTCACCAGTGTACTGAACGAGTGGGGCCAGTTCTTGACGACAGTGGTGGTGGCAGCTGAGTCAGAGGGGTGCTACGCGCGCATGGCGAAAGGTCTCATTGCCCGGTTTCGACGTGCCAATGCTCCCGCACCGAAAGTAATTTATGCAGACAACAACTGCTGTCGGTAAGTTTAATAACAATTCCTTTGAAACCTATAAGAAAATTAATCAACGTGACGTACAAAACAGTAAACATTACTTTACTTACATTACATTACATTTTTGCAAGAAAACACATTCATTTTATAGTTATAAAAACATGTAACACACATGTACAAAATGTTGATATCATTTCAGTGACAGCGGTTCCTCCTTTCTGGAGAGTCTGTTTGCTGACTGGGTACAGCAGGGTGCTGTGGTCAGACTGGACATCCGACACTGGCTACATCGCTGGGATGCTGTTGTGATCAAACAGAGCCATGCCAAGTATGGGTTGTTCATGAGTGCCTTGGCTGGTGCGGTGCTCGCCTACAACAAGACGGACATGATGCTCCTGGTCCAGGCTGTCAGGAGTGGCAACGCAGAGCTGTACGGCAGGTATTCCGACGAGGAGATGATAGCCTTCCTCAAGCCTCACCAGGTCAGATCGTATGTGAGGCGCATCACCCGTGGGGTTGTGGTAAGTGTGACATTGATCCACATATGTAATTTTTGAATAAGAAGCAATCTTGCTTATTTTCTGTCAATTTTGGATTCAACTGTACTGGAAATAAATGCAAGATCATTAGGAGTAGCAACACTTTCCAATTATTGTGATGTGATTTAACACTCAAAGCATGAGAATATACAGTCATGGAAAAAAATATTAGACTATTTTTTTCTTCAATTTTTGTTCATTTTAATGTCTGGTACAACTAAAGGTACAATTGTTTGGACGAATATAATGATGACAACAAAAATAGCTCACAAGACATTAATTTAATTTTATGTATATGTTATAGGAGTCTGCTTTGGTGATTGAGGCCATCATTGCCGAGTTCAGGGGACCAGCAGGCCTGGACATTGATGGAATCCCCCTGTTCAAGTCAACAGAGGCAGTTGATGCTCACTGGGCAACTGCAAGCAAGCATCTCGGCTGCATGCAGGTGGGTTGATGTCTTTTCACTTATCATGTGTTATTATAAAACCACTCACACTTGTGGACACCAGTTTAAATAAGGAACTTGAATTTGTTGTGTTTTACAGGATCCCCCTGGCATACAGCTGTATGTGTCTGTGAAGGTTGTGGTGCTGAATGGTGTTCGGCTCAACAAGTACAGGTGCCGGAGAGGCAGTAACTCTTTGGAGGGGTTGCACGCACACCTTTACAATGCCATACCTTCACAGAGATGTGGGATTATGCCGTTCCAAGTGAGTAATTGAAAATAAACACTTCAATATGGCGTAGTTTCAATGATGCATTTTATTTCACAGCTTTAGTCATCACTTCCAAGCCTATACAATACCAGTCAAAATGGTCATGTGTTTCAGGCATACCTGATGGCCTTTGCTGTGCAGTGGAACAACCGCATGGCATCACTCCGGGTTGCTGGCGGTCAGGGTCGGCAGACGTCATGCATGGACGCGCGGCAGATCCAGCGCATCAATCAGCAGGCTGAGCTTCTGTTCGGCAAGGAGCACGTCCTGGAGCCCAACTTTGCTGCTCCACTGCCCGTCCCTGATGCGTACGAGCACCCAGATGAGGAGGAGCTCCTTGGCGTGGAGTATGCCGTGTGCCAGTCTACCAGCTTCACTGCTAAAAATTTCTATGTGCAGAAAGGTACAGCATTTAATCACACATTAAATTGTACACATGAAGCAAGGTTATACTTACTTATCCATAGTTTTTCATGCAAATTCTAGCAATGACAACAAACATGGTATAAAATTAACCTTTAACACCATGAAGCAAAGAAACATAATATTGCATAATACACATGCATAATATTGAATGAAGTGGTTGTTACGCAGACACATTTGTGATCAGTGCAATTTCATATTTGCAGTTGAGGAAGAGCAGTCTCGTGAGGAGGAGGAGGAGTCTGAGGAGTCGGCTGAGACAGATGAAGATGAAGAGATGGCAGATGAGGGTCTTGGCATGTCTGCAGAGTCAGAGGAGGATCCTATTGACAGCTTCTGCAGGAACCATGCCATCCTCACCAAGGCAGAACAGGTGGAGGAGGAGGACAGCCCCGCTCTGCAAGATGTGCTCATGACCCAGGGACATCTGCATCTGCCAGGAATAGAAGAAGTGGAGGCACTGGCCTTGCTGCTCCTAGAACTGGTAGACGACAGCGACCGCCACCTAGTGCCAGCTGACCTGAGGCAGAAGATCATCACCGCCGCCAGCTCTCTTCACGAGCACGACAAGACCGCCGCCAGATTTGTTAAAAAATATGAGTCCAGGTGGGGCTACACCCTGTTTGGCCGGTGTCTTGGGGCTGACACCCACGAGACCAGAGCAGCTCAGAAAACAAAGTTTGGCTGGATGAGGTTCCCTCAGGCGGCACAGGTGACAGAGGACAGCCGTCTGCTCTACCTCCTCATCAAGATGCTCAAAAACCGACCGCCGTGCAGTCAACTCTCCTCCCCCAGTAAAGTCGTGGCTTCTATTAAAGGGCAGTATAAAAGGATTGCAGACCGACTAAGAGACGATGCCATCCTGTGCGGCCTCGCCATTCCTCTGCCCAATGTGAATGCGAAATCCATCTCCACCTTTATTGTGAGGGAGGAGAAAAAGGCCAACTACAGAGCAACAGTAATGCCCAGAGTGACACCACACAAGAAAGTGTTGTCAGACACACCGCTTCCAGAAGCTCCTGTGCTGCCAACATCCTTGCCTCCACCAGATCGGCCTGAAGTGCAGTACCAGCACCTTCATCACCTGGCTGGGAAAAGGCAGGGTGAGAAGCGGAGGTAAGTTGTAATGAGCACTTCATTCCTCCTGTTGGAAGGACTACTTGTGTAGACTGTGAAAATCAAAAAGCACTTATGGCATATCAATACTCATCATCACGTTTGTTTTATATTTCCAGGTTAGCTTTTGAAGAGCCAGAACCGGCCCCTGTGAACCGGCCCATTCCGCCAAACCCCGCGAACCGGCCCATTCAGCCAAAGCCTGCTGCGTCTGCCCATATTCCACCCGCTGTGTCGGCAGCTGCACCTCTACTCCTGGTTCTTCCTGCACAGCCACAAGCTCCCTCCATCAAACTTCTGGGGCCATCAGGCAGTCAGGGCTTTGTACCTGTGGCACAGCCCCCTGCACCAACCACCAAGCAACTCATGCCCAACAAGTCCTTGCGGCCATGTGGGGCTTGCCAAGTGCCTCAGTGTGGTGGGCAGCGGAAAAGGTACACACCTTCAAAGGACAAAGCAGCTGGAAGCAACCAGAAGATATTTACCTACTGCCCGGCAACTAGGAAATCCACTACCTCTGGGTTTGAAGATGTTTGTTATGATAATTTTGAACACTTCAAAAGTGTGGTGGACATAGCCTTAGAAAAAAGGAAAAGCAATTAGAAAAATAACTGTTACTTACCTGTGTGGTGTGATCTCCTGTCTCCTGTGATAATGTAAATAAAAGATTTTTGTGTTTTATACTTGTCTGGCCTTTGCATATTTGTTTTGCGAATAATATTTGGTAATCTATGAATAACATTTTAAGGGATAAAGTAGATAAAATATTTTGTAGCACATCATTGTAATTTGTCTATTCGAGGTTCAACTTCGTAGTTTGCCTTTTATTGTTATTTCCTCTTACTACAGTCATGGGAAAAAATATTAGCCCACCGATTTAACTTCAATTTCTTGTTCATTTTAATGCCTGGTATAACTCAAGGTACAATTGTTTTGACAAATAGAATGACAACAAGAATAGCTCACAAGAGTTTAATTGAAGAGCTGATATCGAGCCATTTTCCATGGTTTTCTTGATAATAACCAAATCATTATCCAGAAAACCATGGAAAATGGCTCGATATCAGCTCTTAAATTAAACTCTTATGAGCTGTTTTTCTTGTTATCATTATATTTGTCCAAACAAATGTACCTTGAGTTATACCAGGCATTAAAATTAACAAGAAATTGAAGAAAACAAGGGTGGTCTAATTTTCTCCCATGACTGTATATTAACCCTATATTAGATACAGTAATTTTTGAGACCTCTACATCATCAAAAACCTGATGTATACATGTGTTGAAGATAAACAACAACAAATTGCACAAAAATATCAGATGTAGCAAAAATGATATGCAGGTTCCACGAGTGGATCAGTTATTGCTGCATTAAAAAACTTAATATCAGCCGATGTATGATGTTGTGTTATATGGAAAAAATATGTATTTTGCATGTATGAGGAAAAAGGAAAAGTCAAAGTCTTAATAGGTTAAAAATGTTAGGTTTTATATTTTTTTGTTCAAGAAAAACAATCTGTGAGCAACAAATTGCACAAAAAGACCTGATGTATCAAATATGATACAAATTAGAATTCATATATGCAATTTATTTATTTTTTAAAATTCGTCAGCAGAAAAAAGACTAACACTTTGCAGAACAAAGACTAACATTTGTTTACAAAACATGCTGGTCGATTTCTTCCAGGAAGTTCCGCCTTCTTGATCCGCTCATTCGCCAGTTTTAATGCATACAACGGCACGTCATGCCACCTGGTTGCTTGCTGCCGAAACCAGGCCTTGCCCTGACCTACTATCAAACTTGTTAGCACAAACATTTTTCCTTGTTATGACTTACAGAGATTCTCACACGGGATTTTCATTCAGCCTTCTGTGGTCTCCCCTCTCCAGACACACACACACACACACACTCACACTCACAAATGCACATACACACAGCAAAAACTGTGCATCAATATATCTGGATGTCATTCTTTGTGATTTATAGAATCTTAATCAGTTTAAGCAAATGGAATATATGTAATTAAAGTAATCATAGTTTTCTACATCAATATTAACACACAAACACAATCAATGTATCAAAATCATATTACCTGATTAATATAAATGCATAGAGATAGACATTATCAAGATTTAGTGAATTACGCATGCATAGTGACCTGTGATGACTGTTGGGAGAAAAATCACAAAGAGGAAAAAGAGAAGAAGACAGTAACATTTCATTTTCAACAAGTATAATATTCAAATTATTCTAACAATTCCCTCTTTTGGCCTAACATTCATTAGGCCAACTCAAACAAAATTATGAATAGTAGCAATATTAGAGAGCAGGAAAGCATGCATTTCAGAGTGGATAATGTCATTTAATATGGGGAAAGGGTTTTACCTTTAATGACCAAGGAGATGAGGCAGACACAGACAGAACAGATACGAGAAATACACATAACACACAACACCACTATGCTTGTGTCATCAATATGTCAATTTCTGTACATAATATAGTAATATTACCACCGTCCACTCTCCCCCTCGGCTCCAGGTGACACAGAACAGAGAGCACTATAAAGAGAGATAGCAGAGCCAAACAGAACAACACAGCCGTATCCAAAACAATCTTTCTGTACCCATTTATCAAAAATTTTTTGCAGTATATAATGTAAAAAAAAATTGATTATATGAATATGATTTTTTCATGAATGTATGATTCTCACAGCTCTTTTTTAACCTATTATGGACTTGCCCAACGTGGTTCTGTCCACTTCCTGTTGATGACCTTCAGCCACACACACACTCTCGGAGGGTATTGCACCCTGCCAGAGCTTTTCTCTGTCTGGAGCTGTCATGTCTCCTGGACCTGTGTGGACAGCTTCCAGTGCAGTTAATGTACAGCAAAAGGACACACGGCAACTGTGGTAAATCCAGGGGCACCCCCCTTTCACCCACAGTGGCTGGTCCTTTAAAACATTTACTGTAGACTAGTGACGCACGCTCAGTGGAAATGAAACCAAAATAAAACACAAAAT
>NC_081540.1:14124795-14129795 GCF_030273125.1 Centropristis striata
AGCCATGACTGAGTGCATTAGCTGTGCTTTTAAAGCTGTCCTTGCCAAGGCTGCTCCTGTCCTCGTCATGGAAACGTGAAAAAACTTACAGCACCTGGTATTCCCAGGCGGTCTCCCATCCAAGTACTGACCAGGCCCTACCCTGCTTAGCTTCCGAGATCAGACGAGATCGGGCGTGATCAGGGTGGTATGGCCGTAAGCCATGACTGAGTGCATTAGCTGTGCTTTTAAAGCTGTCCTTGCTGAGTCTGCTCCTGCCGTCGTCATGGAAACGTGAAAAAGCTTACAGCACCTGGTATTCCCAGGCAGTCTCCCATTCAAGTACTGACCAGGGCCTACCCTGCTTAGCTTCCGAGATCAGACGAGATCGGGCGTGATCAGGGTGGTATGGCCGTAATTCATGACTGAGTGCATTAGCTGCGCTTTTAAAGCTGTCCTTGTTGAGGCTGCTCCTGCCGTCGTCATGGAAACGTGAAAAAGCTTACAGCACCTGGTATTCCCAGGCGGTCTCCCATCCAAGTACTGACCAGGCCCTACCCTGCTTAGCTTCCGAGATCAGACGAGATCGGGCGTGATCAGGGTGGTATGGCCGTAAGCCATGACTGAGTGCATTAGCTGCGCTTTTAAAGCTGTCCTTGCTGAGGCTGCTCCTGCCGTCGTCATGGAAACGTGAAAAACCTTACAGCACCTGGTATTCCCAGGCGGTCTCCCATCCAAGTACTGACCAGGCCCTACCCTGCTTAGCTTCCGAGATCAGACGAGATCGGGCGTGATCAGGGTGGTATGGCCGTAAGCCATGACTGAGTGCATTAGCTGCGCTTTTAAAGCTGTCCTTGCTGAGGCTGCTCCTGCCGTCGTCATGGAAACGTGAAAAAACTTAAAGCACCTGGTATTCCCAGGCGGTCTCCCATCCAAGTACTGACCAGGCCCTACCCTGCTTAGCTTCCGAGATCAGACGAGATCGGGCGTGATCAGGGTGGTATGGCCGTAAGCCATGACTGAGTGCATTAGCTGTGCTTTTAAAGCTGTCCTTGCCAAGGCTGCTCCTGTCCTCGTCATGGAAACGTGAAAAAACTTACAGCACCTGGTATTCCCAGGCGGTCTCCCATCCAAGTACTGACCAGGCCCTACCCTGCTTAGCTTCCGAGATCAGACGAGATCGGGCGTGATCAGGGTGGTATGGCCGTAAGCCATGACTGAGTGCATTAGCTGTGCTTTTAAAGCTGTCCTTGCTGAAGCTGCTCCTGCCGTCGTCATGGAAACGTGAAAAAACTTACAGCACCTGGTATTCCCAGGCGGTCTCCCATCCAAGTACTGACCAGGCCCTACCCTGCTTAGCTTCCGAGATCAGACGAGATCGGGCGTGATCAGGGTGGTATGGCCGTAAGCCATGACTGAGTGCATTAGCTGTGCTTTTAAAGCTGTCCTTGCCAAGGCTGCTCCTGTCCTCGTCATGGAAACGTGAAAAAACTTACAGCACCTGGTATTCCCAGGCGGTCTCCCATCCAAGTACTGACCAGGCCCTACCCTGCTTAGCTTCCGAGATCAGACGAGATCGGGCGTGATCAGGGTGGTATGGCCGTAAGCCATGACTGAGTGCATTAGCTGCGCTTTTAAAGCTGTCCTTGCTGAGGCTGCTCCTGCCGTCGTCATGGAAACGTGAAAAAACTTAAAGCACCTGGTATTCCCAGGCGGTCTCCCATCCAAGTACTGACCAGGCCCTACCCTGCTTAGCTTCCGAGATCAGACGAGATCGGGCGTGATCAGGGTGGTATGGCCGTAAGCCATGACTGAGTGCATTAGCTGTGCTTTTAAAGCTGTCCTTGCCAAGGCTGCTCCTGTCCTCGTCATGGAAACGTGAAAAAACTTACAGCACCTGGTATTCCCAGGCGGTCTCCCATCCAAGTACTGACCAGGCCCTACCCTGCTTAGCTTCCGAGATCAGACGAGATCGGGCGTGATCAGGGTGGTATGGCCGTAAGCCATGACTGAGTGCATTAGCTGTGCTTTTAAAGCTGTCCTTGCCAAGGCTGCTCCTGTCGTCGTCTTGGAAACGTGAAAAAGCTTACAGCACCTGGTATTCCCAGGCGGTCTCCCATCCAAGTACTGACCAGGCCCTACCCTGCTTAGCTTCCGAGATCAGACGAGATCGGGCGTGATCAGGGTGGTATGGCCGTAAGCCATGACTGAGTGCATTAGCTGTGCTTTTAAAGCTGTCCTTGCCAAGGCTGCTCCTGTCCTCGTCATGGAAACGTGAAAAAACTTACAGCACCTGGTATTCCCAGGCGGTCTCCCATCCAAGTACTGACCAGGCCCTACCCTGCTTAGCTTCCGAGATCAGACGAGATCGGGCGTGATCAGGGTGGTATGGCTGTAAGCCATGACTGAGTGCATTAGCTGTGCTTTTAAAGCTGTCCTTGCTGAGGCTGCTCCTGCCGTCGTCATGGAAACGTGAAAAAACTTACAGCACCTGGTATTCCCAGGCGGTCTCCCATCCAAGTACTGACCAGGCCCTACCCTTCTTAGCTTCCGAGATCAGACGAGATCGGGCGTGATCAGGGTGGTATGGCCGTAAGCCATGACTGAGTGCATTAGCTGTGCTTTTAAAGCTGTCCTTGCCAAGGCTGCTCCTGTCCTCGTCATGGAAACGTGAAAAAACTTACAGCACCTGGTATTCCCAGGCGGTCTCCCATCCAAGTACTGACCAGGCCCTACCCTGCTTAGCTTCCGAGATCAGACGAGATCGGGCGTGATCAGGGTGGTATGGCCGTAAGCCATGACTGAGTGCATTAGCTGCGCTTTTAAAGCTGTCCTTGCTGAGGCTGCTCCTGCCGTCGTCATGGAAACGTGAAAAAACTTAAAGCACCTGGTATTCCCAGGCGGTCTCCCATCCAAGTACTGACCAGGCCCTACCCTGCTTAGCTTCCGAGATCAGACGAGATCGGGCGTGATCAGGGTGGTATGGCCGTAAGCCATGACTGAGTGCATTAGCTGTGCTTTTAAAGCTGTCCTTGCCAAGGCTGCTCCTGTCCTCGTCATGGAAACGTGAAAAAACTTACAGCACCTGGTATTCCCAGGCGGTCTCCCATCCAAGTACTGACCAGGCCCTACCCTTCTTAGCTTCCGAGATCAGACGAGATCGGGCGTGATCAGGGTGGTATGGCCGTAAGCCATGACTGAGTGCATTAGCTGTGCTTTTAAAGCTGTCCTTGCCAAGGCTGCTCCTGTCCTCGTCATGGAAACGTGAAAAAACTTACAGCACCTGGTATTCCCAGGCGGTCTCCCATCCAAGTACTGACCAGGCCCTACCCTGCTTAGCTTCCGAGATCAGACGAGATCGGGCGTGATCAGGGTGGTATGGCCGTAAGCCATGACTGAGTGCATTAGCTGTGCTTTTAAAGCTGTCCTTGCTGAGTCTGCTCCTGCCGTCGTCATGGAAACGTGAAAAAGCTTACAGCACCTGGTATTCCCAGGCAGTCTCCCATTCAAGTACTGACCAGGGCCTACCCTGCTTAGCTTCCGAGATCAGACGAGATCGGGCGTGATCAGGGTGGTATGGCCGTAAGCCATGACTGAGTGCATTAGCTGTGCTTTTAAAGCTGTCCTTGCCAAGGCTGCTCCTGTCCTCGTCATGGAAACGTGAAAAAACTTACAGCACCTGGTATTCCCAGGCGGTCTCCCATCCAAGTACTGACCAGGCCCTACCCTTCTTAGCTTCCGAGATCAGACGAGATCGGGCGTGATCAGGGTGGTATGGCCGTAAGCCATGACTGAGTGCATTAGCTGTGCTTTTAAAGCTGTCCTTGCCAAGGCTGCTCCTGTCCTCGTCATGGAAACGTGAAAAAACTTACAGCACCTGGTATTCCCAGGCGGTCTCCCATCCAAGTACTGACCAGGCCCTACCCTGCTTAGCTTCCGAGATCAGACGAGATCGGGCGTGATCAGGGTGGTATGGCCGTAAGCCATGACTGAGTGCATTAGCTGTGCTTTTAAAGCTGTCCTTGCTGAGTCTGCTCCTGCCGTCGTCATGGAAACGTGAAAAAGCTTACAGCACCTGGTATTCCCAGGCAGTCTCCCATTCAAGTACTGACCAGGGCCTACCCTGCTTAGCTTCCGAGATCAGACGAGATCGGGCGTGATCAGGGTGGTATGGCCGTAATTCATGACTGAGTGCATTAGCTGCGCTTTTAAAGCTGTCCTTGTTGAGGCTGCTCCTGCCGTCGTCATGGAAACGTGAAAAAGCTTACAGCACCTGGTATTCCCAGGCGGTCTCCCATCCAAGTACTGACCAGGCCCTACCCTGCTTAGCTTCCGAGATCAGACGAGATCGGGCGTGATCAGGGTGGTATGGCCGTAAGCCATGACTGAGTGCATTAGCTGCGCTTTTAAAGCTGTCCTTGCTGAGGCTGCTCCTGCCGTCGTCATGGAAACGTGAAAAACCTTACAGCACCTGGTATTCCCAGGCGGTCTCCCATCCAAGTACTGACCAGGCCCTACCCTGCTTAGCTTCCGAGATCAGACGAGATCGGGCGTGATCAGGGTGGTATGGCCGTAAGCCATGACTGAGTGCATTAGCTGCGCTTTTAAAGCTGTCCTTGCTGAGGCTGCTCCTGCCGTCGTCATGGAAACGTGAAAAAACTTAAAGCACCTGGTATTCCCAGGCGGTCTCCCATCCAAGTACTGACCAGGCCCTACCCTGCTTAGCTTCCGAGATCAGACGAGATCGGGCGTGATCAGGGTGGTATGGCCGTAAGCCATGACTGAGTGCATTAGCTGTGCTTTTAAAGCTGTCCTTGCCAAGGCTGCTCCTGTCCTCGTCATGGAAACGTGAAAAAACTTACAGCACCTGGTATTCCCAGGCGGTCTCCCATCCAAGTACTGACCAGGCCCTACCCTGCTTAGCTTCCGAGATCAGACGAGATCGGGCGTGATCAGGGTGGTATGGCCGTAAGCCATGACTGAGTGCATTAGCTGTGCTTTTAAAGCTGTCCTTGCTGAAG
>NC_081540.1:14144795-14147295 GCF_030273125.1 Centropristis striata
CCTGTCCTCGTCATGGAAACGTGAAAAAACTTACAGCACCTGGTATTCCCAGGCGGTCTCCCATCCAAGTACTGACCAGGCCCTACCCTGCTTAGCTTCCGAGATCAGACGAGATCGGGCGTGATCAGGGTGGTATGGCCGTAAGCCATGACTGAGTGCATTAGCTGTGCTTTTAAAGCTGTCCTTGCTGAGTCTGCTCCTGCCGTCGTCATGGAAACGTGAAAAAGCTTACAGCACCTGGTATTCCCAGGCAGTCTCCCATTCAAGTACTGACCAGGGCCTACCCTGCTTAGCTTCCGAGATCAGACGAGATCGGGCGTGATCAGGGTGGTATGGCCGTAATTCATGACTGAGTGCATTAGCTGCGCTTTTAAAGCTGTCCTTGTTGAGGCTGCTCCTGCCGTCGTCATGGAAACGTGAAAAAGCTTACAGCACCTGGTATTCCCAGGCGGTCTCCCATCCAAGTACTGACCAGGCCCTACCCTGCTTAGCTTCCGAGATCAGACGAGATCGGGCGTGATCAGGGTGGTATGGCCGTAAGCCATGACTGAGTGCATTAGCTGCGCTTTTAAAGCTGTCCTTGCTGAGGCTGCTCCTGCCGTCGTCATGGAAACGTGAAAAACCTTACAGCACCTGGTATTCCCAGGCGGTCTCCCATCCAAGTACTGACCAGGCCCTACCCTGCTTAGCTTCCGAGATCAGACGAGATCGGGCGTGATCAGGGTGGTATGGCCGTAAGCCATGACTGAGTGCATTAGCTGCGCTTTTAAAGCTGTCCTTGCTGAGGCTGCTCCTGCCGTCGTCATGGAAACGTGAAAAAACTTAAAGCACCTGGTATTCCCAGGCGGTCTCCCATCCAAGTACTGACCAGGCCCTACCCTGCTTAGCTTCCGAGATCAGACGAGATCGGGCGTGATCAGGGTGGTATGGCCGTAAGCCATGACTGAGTGCATTAGCTGTGCTTTTAAAGCTGTCCTTGCCAAGGCTGCTCCTGTCCTCGTCATGGAAACGTGAAAAAACTTACAGCACCTGGTATTCCCAGGCGGTCTCCCATCCAAGTACTGACCAGGCCCTACCCTGCTTAGCTTCCGAGATCAGACGAGATCGGGCGTGATCAGGGTGGTATGGCCGTAAGCCATGACTGAGTGCATTAGCTGTGCTTTTAAAGCTGTCCTTGCTGAAGCTGCTCCTGCCGTCGTCATGGAAACGTGAAAAAACTTACAGCACCTGGTATTCCCAGGCGGTCTCCCATCCAAGTACTGACCAGGCCCTACCCTGCTTAGCTTCCGAGATCAGACGAGATCGGGCGTGATCAGGGTGGTATGGCCGTAAGCCATGACTGAGTGCATTAGCTGTGCTTTTAAAGCTGTCCTTGCCAAGGCTGCTCCTGTCCTCGTCATGGAAACGTGAAAAAACTTACAGCACCTGGTATTCCCAGGCGGTCTCCCATCCAAGTACTGACCAGGCCCTACCCTGCTTAGCTTCCGAGATCAGACGAGATCGGGCGTGATCAGGGTGGTATGGCCGTAAGCCATGACTGAGTGCATTAGCTGCGCTTTTAAAGCTGTCCTTGCTGAGGCTGCTCCTGCCGTCGTCATGGAAACGTGAAAAAACTTAAAGCACCTGGTATTCCCAGGCGGTCTCCCATCCAAGTACTGACCAGGCCCTACCCTGCTTAGCTTCCGAGATCAGACGAGATCGGGCGTGATCAGGGTGGTATGGCCGTAAGCCATGACTGAGTGCATTAGCTGTGCTTTTAAAGCTGTCCTTGCCAAGGCTGCTCCTGTCCTCGTCATGGAAACGTGAAAAAACTTACAGCACCTGGTATTCCCAGGCGGTCTCCCATCCAAGTACTGACCAGGCCCTACCCTGCTTAGCTTCCGAGATCAGACGAGATCGGGCGTGATCAGGGTGGTATGGCCGTAAGCCATGACTGAGTGCATTAGCTGTGCTTTTAAAGCTGTCCTTGCTGAAGCTGCTCCTGCCGTCGTCATGGAAACGTGAAAAAACTTACAGCACCTGGTATTCCCAGGCGGTCTCCCATCCAAGTACTGACCAGGCCCTACCCTGCTTAGCTTACGAGATCAGACGAGATCGGGCGTGATCAGGGTGGTATGGCCGTAAGCCATGACTGAGTGCATTAGCTGTGCTTTTAAAGCTGTCCTTGCTGAGGCTGCTCCTGCCGTCGTCATGGAAACGTGAAAAAGCTTACAGCACCTGGTATTCCCAGGCGGTCTCCCATCCAAGTACTGACCAGGCCCTACCCTGCTTAGCTTCCGAGATCAGACGAGATCGGGCGTGATCAGGGTGGTATGGCCGTAAGCCATGACTGAGTGCATTAGCTGTGCTTTTAAAGCTGTCCTTGCCAAGGCTGCTCCTGTCCTCGTCATGGAAACGTGAAAAAACTTACAGCACCTGGTATTCCCAGGCAGTCTCCCATCTAAGTACTGACCAGGCCCTACCCTTCTTAGCTTCTGAGATCAGACGTGATCAGGGTGGT
>NC_081540.1:14209795-14214795 GCF_030273125.1 Centropristis striata
GCCCTACCCTGCTTAGCTTCTGAGATCAGACGTGATCAGGGTGGTATGGCCGTAAGCCATGACTGAGTGCATTAGCTGTGCTTTTAAAGCTGTCCTTGCTGAGGCTGCTCCTGCCGTCGTCATGGAAACGTGAAAAAGCTTACAGCACCTGGTATTCCCAGGCAGTCTCCCATTCAAGTACTGACCAGGACCTACCCTGCTTAGCTTCCGAGATCAGACGAGATCGGGCGTGATCAGGGTGGTATGGCCGTAATTCATGACTGAGTGCATTAGCTGCGCTTTTAAAGCTGTCCTTGTTGAGGCTGCTCCTGCCGTCGTCATGGAAACGTGAAAAAGCTTACAGCACCTGGTATTCCCAGGCGGTCTCCCATCCAAGTACTGACCAGGCCCTACCCTGCTTAGCTTCCTAGATCAGACGAGATCGGGCGTGATCAGGGTGGTATGGCCGTAAGCCATGACTGAGTGCATTAGCTGCGCTTTTAAAGCTGTCCTTGCGTCATCATGGAAACGTGAAAAACCTTACAGCACCTGGTATTCCCAGGCGGTCTCCCATCCAAGTACTGACCAGGCCCTACCCTGCTTAGCTTCCGAGATCAGACGAGATCGGGCGTGATCAGGGTGGTATGGCCGTAAGCCATGACTGAGTGCATTAGCTGTGCTTTTAAAGCTGTCCTTGCTGAAGCTGCTCCTGCCGTCGTCATGGAAACTTGAAAAAACTTACAGCACCTGGTATTCCCAGGCGGTCTCCCATCCAAGTACTGACCAGGCCCTACCCTGCTTAGCTTCCGAGATCAGACGAGATCGGGCGTGATCAGGGTGGTATGGCCGTAAGCCATGACTGAGTGCATTAGCTGTGCTTTTAAAGCTGTCCTTGCTGAGGCTGCTCCTGCCGTCGTCATGGAAACGTGAAAAAACTTACAGCACCTGGTATTCCCAGGCGGTCTCCCATCCAAGTACTGACCAGGCCCTACCCTGCTTAGCTTCCGAGATCAGACGAGATCGGGCGTGATCAGGGTGGTATGGCCGTAAGCCATGACTGAGTGCATTAGCTGTGCTTTTAAAGCTGTCCTTGCCAAGGCTGCTCCTGTCCTCGTCATGGAAACGTGAAAAAACTTACCGCACCTGGTATTCCCAGGCGGTCTCCCATCCAAGTACTGACCAGGCCCTACCCTGCTTAGCTTCCGAGATCAGACGAGATCGGGCGTGATCAGGGTGGTATGGCCGTAAGCCATGACTGAGTGCATTAGCTGCGCTTTTAAAGCTGTCCTTGCTGAGGCTGCTCCTGCCGTCGTCATGGAAACGTGAAAAAACTTACAGCACCTGGTATTCCCAGGCGGTCTCCCATCCAAGTATTGACCAGGCCCTATCCTGCTTAGCTTCCTAGATCGGATGAGATCGGGCGTGATCAGGGTGGTATGGCCGTAAGCCATGACTGAGTGCATTAGCTGCGCTTTTAAAGCTGTCCTTGCTGAGGCTGCTCCTGCCGTCGTCATGGAAACGTGAAAAAACTTACAGCACCTGGTATTCCCAGGCGGTCTCCCATCCAAGTATTGACCAGGCCCTACCCTGCTTAGCTTCCGAGATCAGACGAGATCGGGCGTGATCAGGGTGGTATGGCCGTAAGCCATGACTGAGTGCATTAGCTGTGCTTTTAAAGCTGTCCTTGCTGAGGCTGCTCCTGCCGTCGTCATGGAAACGTGAAAAAACTTACAGCACCTGATATTCCCAGGCAGTCTCCCATCTAAGTACTGACCAGGCCCTACCCTGCTTAGCTTCTGAGATCAGACGTGATCAGGGTGGTATGGCCGTAAGCCATGACTGAGTGCATTAGCTGTGCTTTTAAAGCTGTCCTTGCTGAGGCTGCTCCTGCCGTCGTCATGGAAACGTGAAAAAGCTTACAGCACCTGGTATTCCCAGGCAGTCTCCCATTCAAGTACTGACCAGGACCTACCCTGCTTAGCTTCCGAGATCAGACGAGATCGGGCGTGATCAGGGTGGTATGGCCGTAATTCATGACTGAGTGCATTAGCTGCGCTTTTAAAGCTGTCCTTGTTGAGGCTGCTCCTGCCGTCGTCATGGAAACGTGAAAAAGCTTACAGCACCTGGTATTCCCAGGCGGTCTCCCATCCAAGTACTGACCAGGCCCTACCCTGCTTAGCTTCCTAGATCAGACGAGATCGGGCGTGATCAGGGTGGTATGGCCGTAAGCCATGACTGAGTGCATTAGCTGCGCTTTTAAAGCTGTCCTTGCGTCATCATGGAAACGTGAAAAACCTTACAGCACCTGGTATTCCCAGGCGGTCTCCCATCCAAGTACTGACCAGGCCCTACCCTGCTTAGCTTCCGAGATCAGACGAGATCGGGCGTGATCAGGGTGGTATGGCCTTAAGCCATGACTGAGTGCATTAGCTGTGCCTTTAAAGCTTTCGTTGCCGCGGCTGCTCCTGCCGTCGTCATGGAATCGTGAAAAAACTTACAGCACCTGGTATTCCCAGGCGGTCTCCCATCCAAGTACTGACCAGGCCCTACCCTGCTTAGCTTCCGAGATCAGACGAGATCGGGCGTGATCAGGGTGGTATGGCCGTAAGCCATGACTGAGTGCATTAGCTGCGCTTTTAAAGCTGTCCTTGCCAAGGCTGCTCCTGTCCTCGTCATGGAAACGTGAAAAAACTTACAGCACCTGGTATTCCCAGGCGGTCTCCCATCCAAGTACTGACCAGGCCCTACCCTGCTTAGCTTCCGAGATCAGACGAGATCGGGCGTGATCAGGGTGGTATGGCCGTAAGCCATGACTGAGTGCATTAGCTGTGCTTTTAAAGCTGTCCTTGCTGAGGCTGCTCCTGCCGTCGTCATGGAAACGTGAAAAAACTTACAGCACCTGGTATTCCCAGGCGGTCTCCCATCCAAGTACTGACCAGGCCCTACCCTTCTTAGCTTCCGAGATCAGACGAGATCGGGCGTGATCAGGGTGGTATGGCCGTAAGCCATGACTGAGTGCATTAGCTGTGCTTTTAAAGCTGTCCTTGCCAAGGCTGCTCCTGTCCTCGTCATGGAAACGTGAAAAAACTTACAGCACCTGGTATTCCCAGGCGGTCTCCCATCCAAGTACTGACCAGGCCCTACCCTGCTTAGCTTCCGAGATCAGACGAGATCGGGCGTGATCAGGGTGGTATGGCCGTAAGCCATGACTGAGTGCATTAGCTGCGCTTTTAAAGCTGTCCTTGCTGAGGCTGCTCCTGCCGTCGTCATGGAAACGTGAAAAAAATTAAAGCACCTGGTATTCCCAGGCGGTCTCCCATCCAAGTACTGACCAGGCCCTACCCTGCTTAGCTTCCGAGATCAGACGAGATCGGGCGTGATCAGGGTGGTATGGCCGTAAGCCATGACTGAGTGCATTAGCTGTGCTTTTAAAGCTGTCCTTGCTGAGGCTGCTCCTGCCGTCGTCATGGAAACGTGAAAAAACTTACAGCACCTGGTATTCCCAGGCGGTCTCCCATCCAAGTACTGACCAGGCCCTACCCTTCTTAGCTTCCGAGATCAGACGAGATCGGGCGTGATCAGGGTGGTATGGCCGTAAGCCATGACTGAGTGCATTAGCTGTGCTTTTAAAGCTGTCCTTGCCAAGGCTGCTCCTGTCCTCGTCATGGAAACGTGAAAAAACTTACAGCACCTGGTATTCCCAGGCGGTCTCCCATCCAAGTACTGACCAGGCCCTACCCTGCTTAACTTCCGAGATCAGACGAGATCGGGCGTGATCAGGGTGGTATGGCCGTAAGCCATGACTGAGTGCATTAGCTGCGCTTTTAAAGCTGTCCTTGCTGAGGCTGCTCCTGCCGTCGTCATGGAAACGTGAAAAAAATTAAAGCACCTGGTATTCCCAGGCGGTCTCCCATCCAAGTACTGACCAGGCCCTACCCTGCTTAGCTTCCGAGATCAGACGAGATCGGGCGTGATCAGGGTGGTATGGCCGTAAGCCATGACTGAGTGCATTAGCTGTGCTTTTAAAGCTGTCCTTGCCAAGGCTGCTCCTGTCCTCGTCATGGAAACGTGAAAAAACTTACAGCACCTGGTATTCCCAGGCGGTCTCCCATCCAAGTACTGACCAGGCCCTACCCTGCTTAGCTTCCGAGATCAGACGAGATCGGGCGTGATCAGGGTGGTATGGCCGTAAGCCATGACTGAGTGCATTAGCTGTGCTTTTAAAGCTGTCCTTGCTGAAGCTGCTCCTGCCGTCGTCATGGAAACGTGAAAAAACTTACAGCACCTGGTATTCCCAGGCGGTCTCCCATCCAAGTACTGACCAGGCCCTACCCTGCTTAGCTTCCGAGATCAGACGAGATCGGGCGTGATCAGGGTGGTATGGCCGTAAGCCATGACTGAGTGCATTAGCTGTGCTTTTAAAGCTGTCCTTGCTGAGGCTGCTCCTGCCGTCGTCATGGAAACGTGAAAAAGCTTACAGCACCTGGTAGTCCCTGGCGGTCTCCCATCCAAGTACTGACCAGGCCCTACCCTGCTTAGCTTCCGAGATCAGACGAGATCGGGCGTGATCAGGGTGGTATGGCCGTAAGCCATGACTGAGTGCATTAGCTGTGCTTTTAAAGCTGTCCTTGCCAAGGCTGCTCCTGTCCTCGTCATGGAAACGTGAAAAAACTTACAGCACCTGGTATTCCCAGCCGGTCTCCCATCCAAGTACTGACCAGGCCCTACCCTGCTTAGCTTCCGAGATCGGATGAGATCGGGCGTGATCAGGGTGGTATGGCCGTAAGCCATGACTGAGTGCATTAGCTGCGCTTTTAAAGCTGTCCTTGCTGAGGCTGCTCCTGTCGTCGTCTTGGAAACGTGAAAAAGCTTACAGCACCTGGTATTCCCAGGCAATCTCCCTTCCAAGTACTGACCAGGCCCTACCCTGCTTAGCTTCCGAGATCAGACGAGATCGGGCGTGATCAGGGTGGTATGGCCGTAAGCCATGACTGAGTGCATTAGCTGCGCTTTTAAAGCTG
>NC_081540.1:14227295-14234795 GCF_030273125.1 Centropristis striata
CATGTTTTACTGTGCCAGATTAAACATGGAAAATCATCAATTTAAATGATCTGCTTTTAGTTTTACTCATTTATTCATGTTTTACTGTGCCAGATTAAACATGGAAAATCATCAATTTAAATGATCTGCTTTTAGTTTTACTCATTTATTCATGTTTTACTGTGCCAGATTAAACATGGAAAATCATCAATTTAAATGATCTGCTTTTAGTTTTACTCATTTATTCATGTTTTACTGTGACAGATTAAACATGGAAAATCATCCAAAACATCGGTGCAGCGTGTGCAACAAGACTTTCACTGAAAAGTCCAACCTGACCAGGCATCTGAAGATCCATGCCGTGACCAGGGAGACCTTTGACTGTGATGTCTGCAGGAAGAGCTTTACCACCAAGTCATCGCTGGTCAGCCATCAGCAGCAACACCAGTACCCCAACATCGTGTTGTACCGGCAAGGAGAGGCCAGGCTGCAGTGTACAGGGGCAGCAAAGTCTGTGGCAGAGGCCCCCAGCACTGCTGTTGACACTACATGGCTGGATCCCCAGACAGCAGAGGCGGCTGCCAAGAGGTCCGGGGGTGAGCTGTGGAAAGGTCAGCTGGTCATCGTGTTCGGGAAGTACACCGGTCAGACCTTCAGGTGGCTTCTGGAAAACGATGTCGGCTGGCTGGTGTGGTTGCTGTTCCAGTACTGCCAGCAGGGAGAGCAGAACAAGCTGCTGAAGTGGCAGAAGGAGCGACTGCTTGAGTACGCCAGAGAGTTCCCTCCTGTCACATGGCACCTTGATAGGAGGTTGAAGGTAAGATAAACTCAGTTACCTTTTAGACCTGAGTAATCGATGTTCAGCAGTAACCAGTATTAGTAAAAGTATTCATTTATGAGATTATTCTCTGGTTGTGTTCTGTTTTTTCTGCAGAAAGTGCAAATGAAGAAAGAGCGGGCTCCTCCGACCGTCTCCGACCTCTCTCAGCAGGACCCCAGCTACGCCAGCGATGCAGAGTTGTTGGCTGCTGCAGGTATAGTAGTATTATGCTGAAATGAACATGAAATTACTATGTAGTATGCTGTGGAGCTGCTCGGACTTGTGTTTGTGCCACGAGAAATTCATCAGTGTGTCTCGAGCAATGCAGTTGATACATTTTTGTGGCGTTCTCCTCTTCAGAGAGTGTCCTGGACGAGTCCGAGGCGTCGGTCAGCACGCAGCTGACAACCTGGGGAGACCTCGCCAGCTCCGTGTGCCAGGACGACAGGCCAGGGCCCTCGTCCCTCCGACAGACCTCGAAACCCGGTGGCGTCGTGCTGGAGGGCTGGCAGAAGTTCTGGGAGCAGCCGCCTGAATCCGCCCAAGCCCTTGGTATAGCCCCCGCGAACATCAAGTGGCTGAAGACCAACGAGACCTACGGGCTGTTCGAGAGGGCGTCCAGGTACAAGAACGTCAGGGGAGAGATTTCCGAGAGGAAGCTCTTGAAGGAGAAGATGGAGTTCCACCCGCCCCCACCTCCTATGGCCGTCAAGGGAGCTGTGCCCAACATGCTCTCCTTCTTCACCACCCCTGCCTTCTTCTGGCGCCCGGTCGGCGTGATGAAGGCGTTGATCCGCTGCCCCAACACCAACTGCCCCGCACCGCCAGGAGCGTACCTGGAGAAGAAAGGCTTCGGCAGCTACGCCAGGCAAGTGTGTGGCATGAAGTTCAACTACACCCTGTTGACAGAGAAGCTTACATGCCCACATTGTCGAAAGATGAGGCAGACCGTGAGCCAGGCGCACGGTGATGCGGACGACAGTGAAGATGAGGGGGCAGACGCACACAGTGCCCAACAGTACACGTGGCTGGCACACAGTCCCAAGATTCTGATGAACCTCGCCCCGGCCATCAGAAGCATGTTCCCTGCCATACTGTGTGGGAAGCGTGCTGTGGACAGAGGTGTGGTCACCCTGCTCAGTGACCGACTCAACGCTGTCTCTATGAGCAAGGTGCAGAGGCTGCTGCAGCAGGGCCACGACGAGTGGTACGTGGAGCGGCGTGACCTGTACCAGACTCTGCTGTACGATGCCCACACAGCTGGATCTGCTTCATCTCAGGGGGGCATCCTGTCCTATGTGAGAGCAGCTGGCACTTACACCCCTCCCATTGCCCAGTCTCCCCTTCCGTCCGCTCGTCTCCTGAGGCGTGCTCACCTGATCATGGAGATCGAAAAGATGCCCGTCTACAGACACCAGATCCTCAGTGTGACTGGAGAAATCCTGTGCATTGATGGTACAAGAAAAGTATGTATAAAATACTTGTCATTTATTAAAATCATATGGAACAGACAGACTGTTAATAAACACCATGCAACAAATGTTCTGCTCCTTTCTTTTCTTAGGTCCTCAAGAAGATATATGGTGATGGCCAGGGTACCATGCAGTACGTCACCAGTGTACTGAACGAGTGGGGCCAGTTCTTGACGACAGTGGTGGTGGCAGCTGAGTCAGAGGGGTGCTACGCGCGCATGGCGAAAGGTCTCATTGCCCGGTTTCGACGTGCCAATGCTCCTGCACCAAAAGTCATTTATGCAGACAACAACTGCTGTCGGTAAGTTTAATAACAATTCCTTTGAAACCTATAAGAAAATTAATCAACGTGACGTACAAAACAGTAACACACATGTACAAAATGTTGATATCATTTCAGTGACAGCGGTTCCTCCTTTCTGGAGAGTCTGTTTGCTGACTGGGTACAGCAGGGTGCTGTGGTCAGACTGGACATCCGACACTGGCTACATCGCTGGGATGCTGTTGTGATCAAACAGAGCCATGCCAAGTACGGGTTGTTCATGAGTGCCTTGGCGGGTGCGGTGCTCGCCTACAACAAGACGGACATGATGCTCCTGGTCCAGGCTGTCAGGAGTGGCAACGCAGAGCTGTACGGCAGGTATTCCGACGAGGAGATGATAGCCTTCCTCAAGCCTCACCAGGTCAGATCGTATGTGAGGCGCATCACCCGTGGGGTTGTGGTAAGTGTGACATTGATCCACATATGTAATTTTTGAATAAGAAGCAATCTTGCTTATTTTCTGTCAATTTTGGATTCAACTGTACTGGAAATAAATGCAAGATCATTAGGAGTAGCAACACTTTCCAATTATTGTGATGTGATTTAACACTCAAAGCTGAGAATATACAGTCATGGAAAAAAATATTAGACTATTTTTTTCTTCAATTTTTGTTCATTTTAATGTCTGGTACAACTAAAGGTACAATTGTTTGGACGAATATAATGATGACAACAAAAATAGCTCACAAGAGATTAATTTAATTTTATGTATATGTTATAGGAGTCTGCTTTGGTGATTGAGGCCATCATTGCCGAGTTCAGGGGACCAGCAGGCCTGGACATTGATGGAATCCCCCTGTTCAAGTCAACAGAGGCAGTTGATGCTCACTGGGCAACTGCAAGCAAGCATCTCGGCTGCATGCAGGTGGGTTGATGTCTTTTCACTTATCATGTGTTATTATAAAACCACTCACACTTGTGGACACCAGTTTGAATAAGGAACTTGAATTTGTTGTGTTTTACAGGATCCCCCTGGCATACAGCTGTATGTGTCTGTGAAGGTTGTGGTGCTGAATGGTGTTCGGCTCAACAAGTACAGGTGCCGGAGAGGCAGTAACTCTTTGGAGGGGTTGCACGCACACCTTTACAATGCCATACCTTCACAGAGATGTGGGATTATGCCGTTCCAAGTGAGTAATTGAAAATAAACACTTCAATATGGCGTAGTTTCAATGATGCATTTTATTTCACAGCTTTAGTCATCACTTCCAAGCCTATACAATACCAGTCAAAATGGTCATGTGTTTCAGGCATACCTGATGGCCTTTGCTGTGCAGTGGAACAACCGCATGGCATCACTCCGGGTTGCTGGCGGTCAGGGTCGGCAGACGTCATGCATGGACGCGCGGCAGATCCAGCGCATCAATCAGCAGGCTGAGCTTCTGTTCGGCAAGGAGCACGTCCTGGAGCCCAACTTTGCTGCTCCACTGCCTGTCCCTGATGCGTACGAGCACCCAGATGAGGAGGAGCTCCTTGGCGTGGAGTATGCCGTGTGCCAGTCTACCAGCTTCACGGCTAAAAATTTCTATGTGCAGAAAGGTACAGCACTTAATCACACATTAAATTGTACACATGAAGCAAGGTTATACTTACTTATCCATAGTTTTTCATGCAAATTCTAGCAATGACAACAAACATGGTATAAAATTAACCTTTAACATCATGAAGCAAAGAAACATAATATTGCATAATACACATGCATAATATTGAATGAAGTGGTTGTTACGCAGACACATTTGTGATCAGTGCAATTTCATATTTGCAGTTGAGGAAGAGCAGTCTCGTGAGGAGGAGGAGGAGGAGTCTGAGGAGTCGGCTGAGACAGATGAAGATGAAGAGATGGCAGATGAGGGTCTTGGCATGTCTGCAGAGTCAGAGGAGGATCCTATTGACAGCTTCTGCAGGAACCATGCCATCCTCACCAAGGCAGAACAGGTGGAGGAGGAGGACAGCCCCGCTCTGCAAGATGTGCTCATGACCCAGGGACATCTGCATCTGCCAGGAATAGAAGAAGTGGAGGCACTGGCCTTGCTGCTCCTAGAACTGGTAGACGACAGCGACCGCCACCTAGTGCCAGCTGACCTGAGGCAGAAGATCATCACCGCCGCCAGCTCTCTTCACGAGCACGACAAGACTGCCGCCAGATTTGTTAAAAAATATGAGTCCAGGTGGGGCTACACCCTGTTTGGCCGGTGTCTTGGGGCTGACACCCACGAGACCAGAGCAGCTCAGAAAACAAAGTTTGGCTGGATGAGGTTCCCTCAGGCGGCACAGGTGACAGAGGACAGCCGTCTGCTCTACCTCCTCATCAAGATGCTCAAAAACCGACCGCCGTGCAGTCAACTCTCCTCCCCCAGTAAAGTCGTGGCTTCTATTAAGGGGCAGTATAAAAGGATTGCAGACCGACTAAGAGACGATGCCATCCTGTGCGGCCTCGCCATTCCTCTGCCCAATGTGAATGCGAAATCCATCTCCACCTTTATTGTGAGGGAGGAGAAAAAGGCCAACTACAGAGCAACAGTAATGCCCAGAGTGACACCACACAAGAAAGTGTTGTCAGACACACCGCTTCCAGAAGCTCCTGTGCTGCCAACATCCTTGCCTCCACCAGATCGGCCTGAAGTGCAGTACCAGCACCTTCATCACCTGGCTGGGAAAAGGCAGGGTGAGAAGCGGAGGTAAGTTGTAATGAGCACTTCATTCCTCCTGTTGGAAGGACTACTTAGGCTGTGGACTGTGAAAATCAAAAAGCACTTATGGCATATCAATACTCATCATCACGTTTGTTTTATATTTCCAGGTTAGCTTTTGAAGAGCCAGAACCGGCCCCTGTGAACCGGCCCATTCAGCCAAACCCCGCGAACCGGCCCATTCAGCCAAAGCCTGCTGCGTCTGCCCATATTCCACCCGCTGTGTCGGCAGCTGCACCTCTACTCCTGGTTCTTCCTGCACAGCCACAAGCTCCCTCCATCAAACTTCTGGGGCCATCAGGCAGTCAGGGCTTTGTACCTGTGGCACAGCCCCCTGCACCAACCACCAAGCAACTCATGCCCAACAAGTCCTTGCGGCCATGTGGGGCTTGCCAAGTGCCTCAGTGTGGTGGGCAGCGGAAAAGGTACACACCTTCAAAGGACAAAGCAGCTGGAAGCAACCAGAAGATATTTACCTATTGCCCGGCAACTAGGAAATCCACTACCTCTGGGTTTGAAGATGTTTGTTATGATAATTTTGAACACTTCAAAAGTGTGGTGGACATAGCCTTAGAAAAAAGGAAAAGCAATTAGAAAAATAACTGTTACTTACCTGTGTGGTGTGATCTCCTGTCTCCTGTGATAATGTAAATAAAAGATTTTTGTGTGTTTTTATACTTGTCTGGCCTTTGCATATTTGTTTTGCGAATAATATTTGGTAATCTATGAATAACATTTTAAGGGATAAAGTAGATAAAATATTTTGTAGCACATCATTGTAATTTGTCTATTCGAGGTTCAACTTCGTAGTTTGCCTTTTATTGTTATTTCCTCTTAATACAGTCATGGGAAAAAATATTAGCCCACCGATTTAACTTCAATTTCTTGTTCATTTTAATGCCTGGTATAACTCAAGGTACAATTGTTTTGACAAATAGAATGACAACAAGAATAGCTCACAAGAGTTTAATTGAAGAGCTGATATCGAGCCATTTTCCATGGTTTTCTTGATAATAACCAAATCATTATCCAGAAAACCATGGAAAATGGCTCGATAGCAGCTCTTAAATTAAACTCTTATGAGCTGTTTTTCTTGTTATCATTATATTTGTCCAAACAAATGTACCTTGAGTTATACCAGGCATTAAAATTAACAAGAAATTGAAGAAAACAAGGGTGGTCTAATTTTCTCCCATGACTGTATATTAACCCTATAAAGCCAAGTGTATCATATTAGATACAGTAATTTTTGAGACCTCTACATCATCAAAAACCTGATGTATACATGTGTTGAAGATAAACAAACTGAGCAACAAATTGCACAAAAATATCAGATGTAGCAAAAATGATATGCAGGTTCCACGAGTGGATCAGTTATTGGTGCATTAAAAAACTTAATATCAGCCAATGTATGATGTTGTGTTATATGGAAAAAATATGTATTTTGCATGTATGAGGAAAAAGGAAAAGTCAAAGTCTTAATAGGTTAAAAATGTTAGGTTTTATATTTTTTTGTTCAAGAAAAACAATCTGTGAGCAACAAATTGCACAAAAAGACCTGATGTATCAAATATGATACAAATTAGAATTCATATATGCAATTTATTTATTTTTTAAAATTCGTCAGCAGAAAAAAGACTAACATTTGTTTACAAAACATGCTGGTCGATTTCTTCCAGGAAGTTCCGCCTTCTTGATCCGCTCATTCGCCAGTTTTAATGCATACAACGGCACGTCATGCCACCTGGTTGCTTGCTGCCGAAACCAGGCCTTGCCCTGACCTACTATCAAACTTGTTAGCACAAACATTTTTCCTTGTTATGACTTACAGAGATTCTCACACGGGATTTTCATTCAGCCTTCTGTGGTCTCCCCTCTCCAGACACACATACACACACACACACACTCACAAATGCACATACACACAGCAAAAACTGTGCATCAATATATCTGGATGTCATTCTTTGTGATTTATAGAATCTTAATCAGTTTAAGCAAATGGAATATATGTAATTAAAGTAATCATAGTTTTCTACATCAATATTAACACACAAACACAATCAATGTATCAAAATCATATTACCTGATTAATATAAATGCATAGAGATAGACATTATCAAGATTTAGTGAATTACGCATGCATAGTGACCTGTGATGACAGCTGGGAGAAAAATCACAAAGAGGAAAAAGAGAAGAAGACAGTAACATTTCATTTTC
>NC_081540.1:14277295-14282295 GCF_030273125.1 Centropristis striata
GTAGACAGATTGCTGGTGAATAGTTTGAGAATTTTAGTGCTCTCTTACCTTTGACACATCTAACACACATTACAGGGGAAAAACACACAACACAGTTTAAAGTTGACATTGAGGTGGAACTTGTTTTTTATGATCTGCACCCTAAAACTATCTCACATTTTTTTTGGTCTTGTGAATTTACATAGAAGCTCTGGAAGGACATTGCCTCCTTTGTTAACACAAATATTTTCACTGGTTTTACTTTGCCTTATAAAGATGTCATATTTGGCTGTTTTGATCACAAAAAGAAGGATGATGATGCATCATTTCTTAAAAATGTATTTTTTCTTTTGCCAAATACCACATACACAAATGTAAGTTTTCAAGTAAAAAAACAAATTTCTTTTTGTTTAAGTCAGAGTTTGAACAGTATATCTCAACTCTCTCCTGTCTACAAAACAAAAAAGCTGTGAAGACTGCCAACATATGCTCTGCGTTTCATGTCTTTAACACGTAATCTTGCGTCTGTTTATTTTATTATTTATTTGTTTTTGTTTCATTCTTTTCCATTTAATTATTCTTCTATTTTATTTTATTTTTTAAGTATTTACTTCTATTTTATTTTAAGCATTGTTTATATTTCTGTAACTCGTTTCTTCTTTGTAAGTGAGCATTGTATTGCTGTTTGATATTTAAAAAAATGAATTAAAAAAAAGCACACAACACAGGTAATACTGAATAACAAAAGCAGCTGCAGTTCTGTGGGGGCATTTTTAAGGGTACACGGTTTTTGCTTTAAATTTAATTGTTTCTTAGAAATATACATTCAGAAGATCCAAGATCAGCCCCGTCATTTTTTTATTTTTTTTTAGAGTTTAGGTCACGTGTACATAACGGTCACACTGCGCGCTTTTATTTTGAATTTCTTGGGAACAGCGCCTACAGCGGCAAAGAGCAGCAGTCCGCGGTAGAAGCAACATCGTGCATTTGACACTGGTGAGTGGCATATCTATCTCTCTATTATGTAAAGTTATTGTATTAAACCATCATTACTATCCAAGTACTGTGAGGTAAGACACTGGGGAATTTTCAAAAATGCTTGTTTGAACGCAGGCTCAGCTAATGTGGTGAGTGTTTTAGCTAGCTTTAGCTAATGCGAATAGGCCTAATAAACCTAATTAGTCGAAATGCCGTTACTGTTTTTATATAGCCCCTCTCTAAAACAAAGGCAGTATATACAATTTCGAATAAAAAAAAATGCAAGCTGAATTAGCTCAACAGGCCCATGTGGAGACTTTTTGTTGCTGTGGCAGCTAACTCTTCAGCTAGTTACTGAGTGTAGTGGGTGAATTTAATCAGCCCACAAGCCACAGTGGCCAGTTAAAAAAGAAAAAATATATATATCATGGCAGACCCGTAACAACATTAATTGACAGCGTTTGCGAGAGTGTGAGAGACAATCGTCCGTGTCACCTTGTCGGCTGACTGTTTAGTGTGTGTGTGTGTGTGTCGCTGCAGCTGGAGAGCTGGAGTCAGACGGAACACACGTGAAATAGACACAGAGCGCTGAAGTCGCGGACATCGTTAAACTTCTCACACTCACAGATCACTTCTCACACAGCAGATAGAGAAGCAGGTATTTATTTAAAGTTAGAGAGGGAGGAGGAGCGAGGTGAGCGAGGGAGGGAGGTGGGAGCGGACAGGCAGGAGAGGCTGGGATAATAGGAGAGAAGCTGCTGATTGAGAAAGGCAGGTAAGCTATTTAATTTTGATCAAATTATCATGTAGTTGATTTATGGATAGTGGAATAAATATTGCATGGTGGAGCTTACTGTGGTATTATCATACTGTCAGATCTTGATATCATGATATGTCTTACAATACTGCAATAAATATCATGGGCTTGTTATTGAGGTATTGTGATATTTTGATATTGTTACAACCCTAGTAGAGCACAAAGAGCAGAACAATAGGGGATGATACAGTTAATCTACAGTAAAATTGAACGTGTGTGAAGAAATAGAGCATTTTCTAAATCAATATTTTTACGTCGTGTACTGTTGACTTAAAAAAAAAACAAGACAAATTACAAATGATACAAATGTATGCTTGCAAAATGGTGGCTGGTAAAAACATTGAGTGACTGGTAGAACATCATATTTGTTGAATAATCAAATCGTAGGACCCTGAATCGTAATTGAATCAAATCATGAGGTGCCTTCAGCCTTATACACACATTAATCTAATTTTCAACAGAGTCTTTATGTGTGAGACCCCACACATGAAGATAAAAAAATCTTTGATTGAACAGTTTGGATCATATTGTGTGTGGTGTGCTCCGATATTCCAAATACAGCACACCACACACATAAAGATTTGTCTCATGACACACAAGATTCTTGCCCCCTGTGCCAGAATTCTAGTGTGATCAAACGTGATCTGATATTTTTGAAAATATTGAACATGTTTAATATTTACAATTGTCAGCGCGGACCGTTTTTTCTGAGTCGATTGTCGGGAGAATTTTACTCTTTAACACACCCCACACGACAGGATAATCTCATAAAATAATCTTAGGATATCTTAAAATAATCGGCCTAAAATATTCTTCATACTTTTGCCAATATGGCCCTGAAGTTGGCCATTGTTTAATTCTAAATGATGTTTAAAGAGAATATATTTTTTAATGTTCATAGCTCATACTGTCAACCAAATTTATTTTACAGAGGCTCTTAAAAAGAACTTGTTGACAGCACATGTGAACCAGCAGGAAGCAGAGAGGGAGCTGTCCAAATGGTTCACTGGGGCAAGAGACAGAGGAGGACGAAGAGCAGCCAGACAGCCGGTGCCAAATTAATAGTAAGCAGTGGTGGAACTGTAAAACTCGTAATGTCTAATAAAGTTACTCCTGTCATACAGAGCCATATATTAACTCTTTCAAGTCAATAAAAACATGGTCCCTCTTCTCTTACTGCACTTCAAAGAGGTCACTGTGGAGAAAACAAAAACCACGGTTTGTAAATGTATGCACCTGGCTGGAGTCCTATACACTGTTTGTAGCTCTCTTTTTTTAAGTGCCCATGTTTTTATTGACTTGGAAGAGTGCCTATATGGCTGTCTATGACAGGAGTAACTTTGCAAGTTTTACAGTGAGGTCAAGACACACAAAACAGCAAACACACACACACATCTAACAAAACACAGCAAATCTTGTTTTCATAAGAAATATTAGCATAATGTAGTCAAACTGGCATTTTAAGGGTTAAAATCCTGATGATTATTCAATATTTGATAGTTTTGATGAGGACTGAAGTTGATCAAAAGATTTAACCCAAAAAAGTTGAAAAAAATATATCAGTAATAGTTTTATTGTGTTTTTAGAAGTGGACATGTCTGCCATAAAAGGGTAGTACAGTTTAAAATCTGACACTACACAAAAAAACTAGAAATGCATCAAAATCAATTTTGTTGCTAATCTTTGACATATCCAAGACTGATAAATGCCCCAGCCAAAAAGTATTTCTTAAATGGAAAATAACTCAATTTTTGTTTGTTTTTTCTTTGAAAAACAGTGACATTGTGGAATCAAACTGGCATTTAAAGGGTTAAAATCCTGAAAATAATAATTGAATATTTTTAAAGTGTTATTTAGAAGTGGACATGTCTGCCAACAAGTGGCCAAAAAGGGAATTTTACATTTTAAACCTGACACTACACAAAAGCTAAAAATGCATCAAAATCAATTTTGTTCTTAATCTTTGACATATCCAAGGCTGTGATAAAAACAATGCCCCAGCCAAAAATTATTTATTATATGAAAAACAGCTCTAGGTTGGATCTTTATTCAAATTGTACTCAGTACTCAATTAGGATGTTTTAAGACAATATTTGTATGTGTACATCTGTAAAAGGTAAGAGGTTTGTGAAAGTGGGACGCATGTATCAATAAATTCCTTTTATTATGGTCAGTGGAGTAGCATAGACCAGGGATCTTTAAGCTGGGACCAAGATGGGTCTTGTGTATATAACTCAGTTGGGGCCCACTCACACCTAGTGTAATGCTGCCTTAAACCCACAGGGGCACGCATGTGACCAACATAGGACTCACAGACTATCCACCCACACTGTAACGAATTGCTGTAAATTTACTGCAGGATTTCAACAGTATTAAGGCGTTTTTTTAAAATGCAGTGCTTTACTGTTAATATTAAAGAAAATCTGTTAAATTACAGTCCATTCAGTTTTTTTTAACAGAACTGTAATGTATTCCTAAAATACAGCACTTTACCGTAAACGTATCTTAACTAACACTATCATGCAGTATTTTGGGCATTCTGGGAAGTGGGAAGAGCATTGCCCGAGCTGCACATGTGAACCTGCCATTCTTGATCCATCCCCATCCTTCTAATTATTTGATGAGTATAGCAATTTTATTTTATTGTTTTATATTATATATTTATATCATTGTTTTATTTGATTGTATTTGTTTTGTTTGCAATGATTACTGCATGTGCACATCATGCTATAGAAGGATATACCAGCTAGCTAAATTAATTAATCAAACATACAAGGAGCACATTTGAATTTCTACTAAGTTAATGTGTGTTGACACCTGCATTTTGCCAGTGAATTCATGAAACTTTACGATAGTCTTGTGTAAACATTTTACCGTCTAAGTCACTTCGACAGTTGACTACAGTGCATGCTAATTATTGTGTGTCACAGTGCAGATTCAAATAAAGGTAATATTATTTTCAAGATATTTATTGGATGACAAATGAAGTACTGAAGAATATTTGTTTTGCTGAGCTCGATTGACTTTTGACACATTTCTTTGACATTACAGATGCAGTAGATGACTTTACTGCTGCCCTACTTATCATAGTAAGTAGTATACTTGCATGTTCATCACATCACAACAGTCAAGTCTGTTCGGCTTGCAATGATGTTTTCTTGTCGGATCTGTAGCCAAGTTTCTTTATGATACATACATATGCCATGTCATACACTTACTCATCTTA
>NC_081540.1:14454795-14464795 GCF_030273125.1 Centropristis striata
GTCATGGAAACGTGAAAAAACTTACAGCACCTGGTATTCCCAGGCGGTCTCCCATCCAAGTACTGACCAGGCCCTAACCTGCTTAGCTTCCGAGATCAGACGAGATCGGGCGTGATCAGGGTGGTATGGCCGTAAGCCATGACTGAGTGCATTAGCTGTGCTTTTAAAGCTGTCCTTGCCAAGGCTGCTCCTGTCCTCGTCATAATAACGTGAAAAAACTTACAGCACCTGGTATTCCCAGGCGGTCTCCCATCCAAGTACTGACCAGGCCCTACCCTGCTTAACTTCCGAGATCAGACGAGATCGGGCGTGATCAGGGTGGTATGGCCGTAAGCCATGACTGAGTGCATTAGCTGCGCTTTTAAAGCTGTCCTTGCTGAGGCTGCTCCTGCCGTCGTCATGGAAACGTGAAAAAACTTACAGCACCTGGTATTCCCAGGCGGTCTCCCATCCAAGTACTGACCAGGCCCTATCCTGCTTAGCTTCCGAGATCTGATGAGATCGGGCGTGATCAGGGTGGTATGGCCGTAAGCCATGACTGAGTGCATTAGCTGCGCTTTTAAAGCTGTCCTTGCTGAGGCTGCTCCTGTCGTCGTCTTGGAAACGTGAAAAAGCTTACAGCACCTGGTATTCCCAGGCAGTCTCCCATCCAAGTACTGACCAGGCCCTACCCTGCTTAGCTTCCGAGATCAGACGAGATCGGGCGTGATCAGAGTGGTATGGCCGTAAGCCATGACTGGAAAACCATCAATTTAAATGATCTGCTTTTAGTTTTACTCATTTATTCATGTTTTACTGTGCCAGATTAAACATGGAAAATCATCCAAAACATCGGTGCAGCGTGTGCAACAAGACTTTCACTGAAAAGTCCAACCTGACCAGGCATCTGAAGATCCATGCCGTGGCCAGGGAGACCTTTGACTGTGATGTCTGCAGGAAGAGCTTTACCACCAAGTCATCGCTGGTCAGCCATCAGCAGCAACACCAGTACCCCAACATCGTGTTGTACCGGCAAGGAGAGGCCAGGCTGCAGTGTACAGGGGCAGCAAAGTCTGTGGCAGAGGCCCCCAGCACCGCTGTTGACACTACATGGCTGGATCCCCAGACAGCAGAGGCGGCTGCCAAGAGGTCCGGGGGTGAGCTGTGGAAAGGTCAGCTGGTCATCGTGTTCGGGAAGTACACCGGTCAGACCTTCAGGTGGCTTCTGGAAAACGATGTCGGCTGGCTGGTGTGGTTGCTGTTTCAGTACTGCCAGCAGGGAGAGCAGAACAAGCTGCTGAAGTGGCAGAAGGAGCGACTGCTTGAGTACGCCAGAGAGTTCCCTCCTGTCACATGGCACCTTGATAGGAGGTTGAAGGTAAGATAAACTCAGTTACCTTTTAGACCTGAGTAATCGATGTTCAGCAGTAACCAGTATTAGTAAAAGTATTCATTTATGAGATTATTCTCTGGTTGTGTTCTGTTTTTTCTGCAGAAAGTGCAAATGAAGAAAGAGCGGGCTCCTCCGACCGTCTCCGACCTCTCTCAGCAGGACCCCAGCTACGCCAGCGATGCAGAGTTGTTGGCTGCTGCAGGTATAGTAGTCTTATGCTGAAATGAACATGAAATTACTATGTAGTATGCTGTGGAGCTGCTCGGACTTGTGTTTGTGCCACGAGAAATTCATCAGTGTGTCTCGAGCAATGCAGTTGATACATTTTTGTGGCGTTCTTCTCTTCAGAGAGTGTCCTGGACGAGTCCGAGGCGTCGGTCAGCACGCAGCTGACAACCTGGGGAGACCTCGCCAGCTCCGTGTGCCAGGACGACAGGCCAGGGCCCTCGTCCCTCCGACAGACCTCGGAACCCGGTGGCGTCGTGCTGGAGGGCTGGCAGAAGTTCTGGGAGCAGCCGCCTGAATCCGCCCAAGCCCTTGGTATAGCCCCCGCCAACATCAAGTGGCTGAAGACCAACGAGACCTACGGGCTGTTCGAGAGGGCGTCCAGGTACAAGAACGTGAGGGGAGAGATTTCCGAGAGGAAGCTCTTGAAGGAGAAGATGGAGTTCCACCCGCCCCCACCTCCTATGGCCGTCAAGGGAGCTGTGCCCAACATGCTCTCCTTCTTCACCACCCCTGCCTTCTTCTGGCGCCCGGTCGGCGTGATGAAGGCGTTGATCCGCTGCCCCAACACCAACTGCCCCGCACTGCCAGGAGCGTACCTGGAGAAGAAAGGCTTCGGCAGCTACGCCAGGCAAGTGTGTGGCATGAAGTTCAACTACACCCTGTTGACAGAGAAGCTTACATGCCCACATTGTCGAAAGATGAGGCAGACCGTGAGCCAGGCACACGGTGATGCGGACGACAGTGAAGATGAGGGGGCAGACACACACAGTGCCCAACAGTACACGTGGCTGGCACACAGTCCCAAGATTCTGATGAACCTCGCCCCGGCCATCAGAAGCATGTTCCCTGCCATACTGTGTGGGAAGCGTGCTGTGGACAGAGGTGTGGTCACCCTGCTCAGTGACCGACTCAACGCTGTCTCAATGAGCAAGGTGCAGAGGCTGCTGCAGCAGGGCCACGACGAGTGGTACGTGGAGCGGCGTGACCTGTACCAGACTCTGCTGTACGATGCCCACACAGCTGGATCCGCTTCATCTCAGGGGGGCATCCTGTCCTATGTGAGAGCAGCTGGCACTTACACCCCTCCCATTGCCCAGTCTCCCCTTCCGTCTGCTCGTCTCCTGAGGCGTGCTCACCTGATCATGGAGATCGAAAAGATGCCCGTCTACAGACACCAGATCCTCAGTGTGACTGGAGAAATCCTGTGCATTGATGGTACAAGAAAAGTATGTACAAAGTACTTGTCATTTATTAAAATCATATGGAACAGACAGACTGTTAATAAACACCATGCAACAAATGTTCTGCTCCTTTCTTTTCTTAGGTCCTCAAGAAGATATATGGTGATGGCCAGGGTACCATGCAGTACGTCACCAGTGTACTGAACGAGTGGGGCCAGTTCTTGACGACAGTGGTGGTGGCAGCTGAGTCAGAGGGGTGCTACGCGCGCATGGCGAAAGGTCTCATTGCCCGGTTTCGACGTGCCAATGCTCCTGCACCGAAAGTAATTTATGCAGACAACAACTGCTGTCGGTAAGTTTAATAACAATTCCTTTGAAACCTATAAGAAAATTAATCAACGTGACGTACAAAACAGTAAACATTACTTATAACATTTTTGCAAGAAACACATTCATTTTATAGTTATAAAAACATGTAACACACATGTACAAAATGTTGATATCATTTCAGTGACAGCGGTTCCTCCTTTCTGGAGAGTCTGTTTGCTGACTGGGTACAGCAGGGTGCTGTGGTCAGACTGGACATCCGACACTGGCTACATCGCTGGGATGCTGTTGTGATCAAACAGAGCCATGCCAAGTACGGGTTGTTCATGAGTGCCTTGGCGGGTGCGGTGCTCGCCTACAACAACACGGACATGATGCTCCTGGTCCAGGCTGTCAGGAGTGGCAACGCAGAGCTGTACGGCAGGTATTCCGACGAGGAGATGATAGCCTTCCTCAAGCCTCACCAGGTCAGATCGTATGTGAGGCGCATCACCCGTGGGGTTGTGGTAAGTGTGACATTGATCCACATATGCAATTTTTGAATAAGAAGCAATCTTGCTTATTTTCTGTCAATTTTGGATTCAACTGTACTGGAAATAAATGCAAGATCATTAGGAGTAGCAACACTTTCCAATTATTGTGATGTGATTTAACACTCAAAGCTGAGAATATACAGTCATGGAAAAAAATATTAGACTATTTTTTTTCTTCAATTTTTGTTCATTTTAATGTCTGGTACAACTAAAGGTACAATTGTTTGGACGAATATAATGATGACAACAAAAATAGCTCACAAGAGATTAATTTAATTTTATGTATATGTTATAGGAGTCTGCTTTGGTGATTGAGGCCATCATTGCCGAGTTATACAATACCAGTCAAAATGGTCATGTGTTTCAGGCATACCTGATGGCCTTTGCTGTGCAGTGGAACAACCGCATGGCATCACTCCGGGTTGCTGGCGGTCAGGGTCGGCAGACGTCATGCATGGACGCGCGGCAGATCCAGCGCATCAATCAGCAGGCTGAGCTTCTGTTCGGCAAGGAGCACGTCCTGGAGCCCAACTTTGCTGCTCCACTGCCCGTCCCTGATGCGTACGAGCACCCAGACGAGGAGGAGCTCCTTGGCGTGGAGTATGCCGTGTGCCAGTCTACCAGCTTCACTGCTAAAAATTTCTATGTGCAGAAAGGTACAGCATTTAATCACACATTAAATTGTACACATGAAGCAAGGTTATACTTACTTATCCATAGTTTTTCATGCAAATTCTAGCAATGACAACAAACATGGTATAAAATTAACCTTTAACACCATGAAGCAAAGAAACATAATATTGCATAATACACATGCATAATATTGAATGAAGTGGTTGTTACGCAGACACATTTGTGATCAGTGCAATTTCATATTTGCAGTTGAGGAAGAGCAGTCTCGTGAGGAGGAGGAGGAGGAGTCTGAGGAGTCGGCTGAGACAGATGAAGATGAAGAGATGGCAGATGAGGGTCTTGGCATGTCTGCAGAGTCAGAGGAGGATCCTATTGACAGCTTCTGCAGGAACCATGCCATCCTCACCAAGGCAGAACAGGTGGAGGAGGAGGACAGCCCCGCTCTGCAAGATGTGCTCATGACCCAGGGACATCTGCATCTGCCAGGAATAGAAGAAGTGGAGGCACTGGCCTTGCTGCTCCTAGAACTGGTAGACGACAGCGACCGCCACCTAGTGCCAGCTGACCTGAGGCAGAAGATCATCACCGCCGCCAGCTCTCTTCACGAGCACGACAAGACCGCCGCCAGATTTGTTAAAAAATATGAGTCCAGGTGGGGCTACACCCTGTTTGGCCGGTGTCTTGGGGCTGACACCCACGAGACCAGAGCAGCTCAGAAAACAAAGTTTGGCTGGATGAGGTTCCCTCAGGCGGCACAGGTGACAGAGGACAGCCGTCTGCTCTACCTCCTCATCAAGATGCTCAAAAACCGACCGCCGTGCAGTCAACTCTCCTCCCCCAGTAAAGTCGTGGCTTCTATTAAGGGGCAGTATAAAAGGATTGCAGACCGACTAAGAGACGATGCCATCCTGTGCGGCCTCGCCATTCCTCTGCCCAATGTGAATGCGAAATCCATCTCCACCTTTATTGTGAGGGAGGAGAAAAAGGCCAACTACAGAGCAACAGTAATGCCCAGAGTGACACCACACAAGAAAGTGTTGTCAGACACACCGCTTCCAGAAGCTCCTGTGCTGCCAACATCCTTGCCTCCACCAGATCGGCCTGAAGTGCAGTACCAGCACCTTCATCACCTGGCTGGGAAAAGGCAGGGTGAGAAGCGGAGGTAAGTTGTAATGAGCACTTCATTCCTCCTGTTGGAAGGACTACTAGTGTAGACTGTGAAAATCAAAAAGCACTTATGGCATATCAATACTCATCATCACGTTTGTTTTATATTTCCAGGTTAGCTTTTGAAGAGCCAGAACCGGCCCCTGTGAACCGACCCATTCCGCCAAACCCCGCGAACCGGCCCATTCAGCCAAAGCCTGCTGCGTCTGCCCATATTCCACCCGCTGTGTCGGCAGCTGCACCTCTACTCCTGGTTCTTCCTGCACAGCCACAAGCTCCCTCCATCAAACTTCTGGGGCCATCAGGCAGTCAGGGCTTTGTACCTGTGGCACAGCCCCCTGCACCAACCACCAAGCAACTCATGCCCAACAAGTCCTTGCGGCCATGTGGGGCTTGCCAAGTGCCTCAGTGTGGTGGGCAGCGTAAAAGGTACACACCTTCAAAGGACAAAGCAGCTGGAAGCAACCAGAAGATATTTACCTACTGCCCGGCAACTAGGAAATCCACTACCTCTGGGTTTGAAGATGTTTGCTATGATAATTTTGAACACTTCAAAAGTGTGGTGGATATAGCCTTAGAAAAAAGGAAAAGCAGTTAGAAAAATAACTGTTACTTACCTGTGTGGTGTGATCTCCTGTCTCCTGTGATAATGTAAATAAAAGATTTTTGTGTGTTTTTATACTTGTCTGGCCTTTGCATATTTGTTTTGCGAATAATATTTGGTAATCTATGAATAACATTTTAAGGGATAAAGTAGATAAAAGATTTTGTAGCACATCATTGTAATTTGTCTATTCGAGGTTCAACTTCGTAGTTTGCCTTTTATTGTTATTTCCTCTTACTACAGTCATGGGAAAAAATATTAGCCCACCAATTTAACTTCAATTTCTTGTAAATTTTAATGCCTGGTATAACTCAAGGTACAATTGTTTTGACAAATAGAATGACAACAAAAATAGCTCACAAGAGTTTAATTGAAGAGCTGATATCGAGCCATTTTCCATGGTTTTCTTGATAATAACCAAATCATTATCCAGAAAACCATGGAAAATGGCTCGATATCAGCTCTTAAATTAAACTCTTATGAGCTGTTTTTCTTGTTATCATTATATTTGTCCAAACAAATGTACCTTGAGTTATACCAGGCATTAAAATTAACAAGAAATTGAAGAAAACAAGGGTGGTCTAATTTTCTCCCATGACTGTATATTAACCCTATAAAGCCAAGTGTATCATATTAGATACAGTAATTTTTGAGAACTCTACATCATCAAAAACCTGATGTATACATGTGTTGAAGATAAACAAACTGAGCAACAAATTGCACAAAAATATCAGATGTAGCAAAAATGATATGCAGGTTCCACGAGTGGATCAGTTATTGCTGCATTAAAAAACTTAATATCAGCCGATGTATGATGTTGTGTTATATGGAAAAAATATGTATTTTGCATGTATGAGGAAAAAGGAAAAGTCAAAGTCTTAATAGGTTAAAAATGTTAGGTTTTATATGTTTTTGTTCAAGAAAAACAATCTGTGAGCAACAAATTGCACAAAAAGACCTGATGTATCAAATATGATACAAATTAGAATTCATATATGCAATTTATTTATTTTTTAAAATTCGTCAGCAGAAAAAAGACTAACACTTTGCAGAACAAAGACTAACATTTGTTTACAAAACATGCTGGTCGATTTCTTCCAGGAAGTTCCGCCTTCTTGATCCGCTCATTCGCCAGTTTTAATGCATACAACGGCACGTCATGCCACCTGGTTGCTTGCTGCCGAAACCAGGCCTTGCCCTGACCTACTAACAAACTTGTTAGCACAAACATTTTTCCTTGTTATGACTTACAGAGATTCTCACACGGGATTTTCATTCAGCCTTCTGTGGTCTCCCCTCTCCAGACACACATACACACACACACACACTCACAAATGCACATACACACAGCAAAAACTGTGCATCAATATATCTGGATGTCATTCTTTGTGATTTATAGACTCTTAATCAGTTTAAGCAAATGGAATATATGTAATTAAAGTAATCATAGTTTTCTACATCAATATTAACACACAAACACAATCAATGTATCAAAATCATATAACCTGATTAATATAAATGCATAGAGATAGACATTATCAAGATTTAGTGAATTACGCATGCATAGTGACCTGTGATGACTGTTGGGAGAAAAATCACAAAGAGGAAAAAGAGAAGAAGACAGTAACATTTCATTTTCAACAAGTATAATATTCAAATTATTCTAACAATTCCCTCTTTTGGCCTAACATTCATTAGGCCAACTCAAACAAAATTATGAATAGTAGCAATATTAGAGAGCAGGAAAGCATGCATTTCAGAGTGGATAATGTCATTTAATATGGGGAAAGGGTTTTACCTTCGATGACCAAGGAGATGAGGCAGACACAGACAGAACAGATACGAGAAATACACATAACACACAACACCACTATGCTTGTGTCATCAATATGTCAATTTCTGTACATAATATAGTAATATTACCACCGTCCACTCTCCCCCTCGGCTCCAGGTGACACAGAACAGAGAGCACTATAAAGAGAGATAGCAGAGCCAAACAGAACAACACAGCCGTATCCAAAACAATCTTTCTGTACCCATTTATCAAAAAAAATTGCAGTATATAATGTCAAAAACAATTGATTATATGAATATGATTTTTTCATGAATGTATGATTCTCACAGCTCTTTTTTAACCTAATATGGACTTGCCCACTGTGGTTCTGTCCACTTCCTGTTGATGACCTTCAGCCACACACACACTCTCGGAGGGTCTTGCACCCTGCCAGAGCTTTTCTCTGTCTGGAGCTGTCATGTCTCCTGGACCTGTGTGGACAGCTTCCAGTGCAGTTAATGTACAGCAAAAGGACACACGGCAACTGTGGTAAATCCAGGGGCACCCCCCTTTCACCCACAGTGGCTGGTCCTTTAAAACATTTACTGTAGACTAGTGACGCACACTCAGTGGAAATGAAACCAAAATAAAACACAAAATATCTCAGTACACTGATACTGAATCAGTATCGAAGAATAAATTGCAAGAAATGTTGGGGCAAGAATATAAATTCAGGCAGATTGTGAGTCAAACATCCCAAAAAAAAATGCTTTTAGCCTTTTCAAAAATCTATTATCAAATAACTTTGACCAATGGGGTAAAATAGACTGCATTTAAAACGGCTGCAATTTGCTATATAAATATTATATATATATTTGCAATACAATGAATGGACTAAATTTACACATGCTCTCTATGCATCTGAAACTGTGTGTCTCTAAAAGTTAAACCTGTTGCTGCAACATGCAGAGACAACACATTACATGGTGAAAACAGCTGACAGGACTTCTTACAGTATGTAACTTTTTTTTAAGGCATTTTATAGAGGAGGTATTTAGAGTGAAGGGGGGAGACAAAGGGGAAAACATGCGGGAAAACGCTCAGAGCCGGGTTCGAACCCGCGCTCGAACCCAGCTTGCGAAAGAGCTCCGAGCCGGGTTCGAACCCGGGCTGCCCGCTTGCAAAAGAGCTCCGAGCCGGGTTCGAGTCCGGGACGCCGCAAGTATGTAACATTTTAAGTGAACATGATTGTGGAGTGTCAATGTTTATTGGCTGCAATCTGCATATTTGTTTTGCTGAAACAAGATGGCAATGCAATGTTTCACTTTCCCCCATTTTTAAAATACTTTCAGTCATCCCTTCCATTAGCTGACGCCTAGTTTATTAATGATGGGCTGCATAAAAGGTAAGAGCATACCTCACACATCATAACTTGGGTTGCAAGCTGTCAGAAATTATATGGTTTCCATGATAGAATTAGAATAGTTCAGGCCTTTGGAAACATTTCTGGGTATGCTACGCCACAAGAGGGGGCCATTCCCTTTGATCCAAGTTTGATCTGATCCCAGGGTGAGCAATAGGGACTTGGAGGGGTCATGGGCCGTGCCCAGGCGGTCTCCCATCCAAGTACTGACCAGGCCCTACCCTGCTTAGCTTCCGAGATCAGACGAGATCGGGCGTGATCAGGGTGGTATGGCCGTAAGCCATGACTGAGTGCATTAGCTGCGCTTTTAAAGCTGTCCTTGCTAAGGCTGCTCCTGCCGTCGTCATGGAAACGTGAAAAAACTTACAGCACCTGGTATTCCCAGGCGGTCTCCCATCCAAGTACTGACCAGGCCCTATCCTGCTTAGCTTCCGAGATCGGATGAGATCGGGCGTGATCAGGGTGGTATGGCCGTAAGCCATGACTGAGTGCATTAGCTGCGCTTTTAAAGCTGTCCTTGCTGAGGCTGCTCCTGCCGTCGTCATGGAAACGTGAAAAAACTTACAGCACCTGGTATTCCCAGGCTGTCTCCCATCCAAGTACTGACCAGGCCCTACCCTGCTTAGCTTCCGAGATCAGACGAGATCGGCCGTGATCAGGGTGGTATGGCCGTAAGCCATGACTGAGTGCATTAGCTGCGCTTTTAAAGCTGTCCTTGCTGAGGCTGCTCCTGCCGTCGTCATGGAAACGTGAAAAAA
>NC_081540.1:14469795-14484795 GCF_030273125.1 Centropristis striata
CCTAGGCTATCACACCCACCAACAGCAAATTTCTGTATATTAAAGGGCTACATATTGTCAATTTAAATGATCTGCTTTTAGTCTTACTCATTTATTCATGTTTTACTGTGACAGATTAAACATGGAAAATCATCAATTTAAATGATCTGCTTTTAGTTTTACTCATTTATTCATGTTTTACTGTGTCAGATTAAACATGGAAAATCATCAATTTAAATGATCTGCTTTTAGTTTTACTCATTTATTCATGTTTTACTGTGCCAGATTAAACATGGAAAATCATCCAAAACATCGGTGCAGCGTGTGCAACAAGACTTTCACTGAAAAGTCCAACCTGACGAGGCATCTGAAGATCCATGCCGTGGCCAGGGAGACCTTTGACTGTGATGTCTGCAGGAAGAGCTTTACCACCAAGTCATCGCTGGTCAGCCATCAGCAGCAACACCAGTACCCCAACATCGTGTTGTACCGGCAAGGAGAGGCCAGGCTGCAGTGTACAGGGGCAGCAAAGTCTGTGGCAGAGGCCCCCAGCACCGCTGTTGACACTACATGGCTGGATCCCCAGACAGCAGAGGCGGCTGCCAAGAGGTCCGGGGGTGAGCTGTGGAAAGGTCAGCTGGTCATCGTGTTCGGGAAGTACACCGGTCAGACCTTCAGGTGGCTTCTGGAAAACGATGTCGGCTGGCTGGTGTGGTTGCTGTTCCAGTACTGCCAGCAGGGAGAGCAGAACAAGCTGCTGAAGTGGCAGAAGGAGCGACTGCTTGAGTACGCCAGAGAGTTCCCTCCTGTCACATGGCACCTTGATAGGAGGTTGAAGGTAAGATAAAGTCAGTTACCTTTTAGACCTGAGTAATCGATGTTCAGCAGTAACCAGTATTAGTAAAAGTATTCATTTATGAGATTATTCTCTGGTTGTGTTCTGTTTTTTCTGCAGAAAGTGCAAATGAAGAAAGAGCGGGCTCCTCCGACCGTCTCCGACCTCTCTCAGCAGGACCCCAGCTACGCCAGCGATGCAGAGTTGTTGGCTGCTGCAGGTATAGTAGTATTATGCTGAAATGAACATGAAATTACTATGTAGTATGCTGTGGAGCTGCTCGGACTTGTGTTTGTGCCACGAGAAATTCATCAGTGTGTCTCGAGCAATGCAGTTGATACATTTTTGTGCCGTTCTCCTCTTCAGAGAGTGTCCTGGACGAGTCCGAGGCGTCGGTCAGCACGCAGCTGACAACCTGGGGAGACCTCGCCAGCTCCGTGTGCCAGGACGACAGGCCAGGGCCCTCGTCCCTCCGACAGACCTCGGAACCCGGTGGCGTCGTGCTGGAGGGCTGGCAGAAGTTCTGGGAGCAGCCGCCTGAATCCGCCCAAGCCCTTGGTATAGCCCCCGCGAACATCAAGTGGCTGAAGACCAACGAGACCTACGGGCTGTTTGAGAGGGCGTCCAGGTACAAGAACGTCAGGGGAGAGATTTCCGAGAGGAAGCTCTTTAAGGAGAAGATGGAGTTCCACCCGCCCCCACCTCCTATGGCCGTCAAGGGAGCTGTGCCCAACATGCTCTCCTTCTTCACCACCCCTGCCTTCTTCTGGCGCCCGGTCGGCGTGATGAAGGCGTTGATCCGCTGCCCCAACACCAACTGCCCCGCACCGCCAGGAGCGTACCTGGAGAAGAAAGGCTTCGGCAGCTACGCCAGGCAAGTGTGTGGCATGAAGTTCAACTACACCCTGTTGACAGAGAAGCTTACGTGCCCACATTGTCGAAAGATGAGGCAGACCGTGAGCCAGGCACACGGTGATGCGGACGACAGTGAAGATGAGGGGGCAGACGCACACAGTGCCCAACAGTACACGTGGCTGGCACACAGTCCCAAGATTCTGATGAACCTCGCCCCAGCCATCAGAAGCATGTTCCCTGCCATACTGTGTGGGAAGCGTGCTGTGGACAGAGGTGTGGTCACCCTGCTCAGTGACCGACTCAACGCTGTCTCAATGAGCAAGGTGCAGAGGCTGCTGCAGCAGGGCCACGACGAGTGGTACGTGGAGCGGCGTGACCTGTACCAGACTCTGCTGTACGATGCCCACACAGCTGGATCCGCTTCATCTCAGGGGGGCATCCTGTCCTATGTGAGAGCAGCTGGCACTTACACCCCTCCCATTGCCCAGTCTCCCCTTCCGTCTGCTCGTCTCCTGAGGCGTGCTCACCTGATCATGGAGATCGAAAAGATGCCCGTCTACAGACACCAGATCCTCAGTGTGACTGGAGAAATCCTGTGCATTGATGGTACAAGAAAAGTATGTATAAAGTACTTGTCATTTATTAAAATCATATGGAACAGGCAGACTGTTAATAAACACCATGCAACAAATGTTCTGCTCCTTTCTTTTCTTAGGTCCTCAAGAAGATATATGGTGATGGCCAGGGTACCATGCAGTACGTCACCAGTGTACTGAACGAGTGGGGCCAGTTCTTGACGACAGTGGTGGTGGCAGCTGAGTCAGAGGGGTGCTACGCGCGCATGGCGAAAGGTCTCATTGCCCGGTTTCGACGTGCCAATGCTCCTGCACCGAAAGTAATTTATGCAGACAACAACTGCTGTCGGTAAGTTTAATAACAATTCCTTTGAAACCTATAAGAAAATTAATCAACGTGACGTACAAAACAGTAACACACATGTACAAAATGTTGATATCATTTCAGTGACAGCGGTTCCTCCTTTCTGGAGAGTCTGTTTGCTGACTGGGTACAGCAGGGTGCTGTGGTCAGACTGGACATCCGACACTGGCTACATCGCTGGGATGCTGTTGTGATCAAACAGAGCCATGCCAAGTACGGGTTGTTCATGAGTGCCTTGGCTGGTGCGGTGCTCGCCTACAACAAGACGGACATGATGCTCCTGGTCCAGGCTGTCAGGAGTGGCAACGGAGAGCTGTACGGCAGGTATTCCGACGAGGAGATGATAGCCTTCCTCAAACCTCACCAGGTCAGATCGTATGTGAGGCGCATCACCCGTGGGGTTGTGGTAAGTGTGACATTGATCCACATATGTAATTTTTGAATAAGAAGCAATCTTGCTTATTTTCTGTCAATTTTGGATTCAACTGTACTGGAAATAAATGCAAGATCATTAGGAGTAGCAACACTTTCCAATTATTGTGATGTGATTTAACACTCAAAGCTGAGAATATACAGTCATGGAAAAAAATATTAGACTATTTTTTTCTTCAATTTTTGTTCATTTTAATGTCTGGTACAACTAAAGGTACAATTGTTTGGACGAATATAATGATGACAACAAAAATAGCTCACAAGAGATTAATTTAATTTTATGTATATGTTATAGGAGTCTGCTTTGGTGATTGAGGCCATCATTGCCGAGTTCGGGGGACCAGCAGGCCTGGACATTGATGGAATCCCCCTGTTCAAGTCAACAGAGGCAGTTGATGCTCACTGGGCAACTGCAAGCAAGCATCTCGGCTGCATGCAGGTGGGTTGATGTCTTTTCACTTATCATGTGTTATTATAAAACCACTCACACTTGTGGACACCAGTTTGAATAAGGAACTTGAATTTGTTGTGTTTTACAGGATCCCCCTGGCATACAGCTGTATGTGTCTGTGAAGGTTGTGGTGCTGAATGGTGTTCGGCTCAACAAGTACAGGTGCCGGAGAGGCAGTAACTCTTTGGAGGGGTTGCACGCACACCTTTACAATGCCATACCTTCACAGAGATGTGGGATTATGCCGTTCCAAGTGAGTAATTGAAAATAAACACTTCAATATGGCGTAGTTTCAATGATGCATTTTATTTCACAGCTTTAGTCATCACTTCCAAGCCTATACAATACCAGTCAAAATGGTCATGTGTTTCAGGCATACCTGATGGCCTTTGCTGTGCAGTGGAACAACCGCATGGCATCACTCCGGGTTGCTGGCGGTCAGGGTCGGCAGACGTCATGCATGGACGCGCGGCAGATCCAGCGCATCAATCAGCAGGCTGAGCTTCTGTTCGGCAAGGAGCACGTCCTGGAGCCCAACTTTGCTGCTCCACTGCCCGTCCCTGATGCGTACGAGCACCCAGATGAGGAGGAGCTCCTTGGCGTGGAGTATGCCGTGTGCCAGTCTACCAGCTTCACTGCTAAAAATTTCTATGTGCAGAAAGGTACAGCATTTAATCACACATTAAATTGTACACATGAAGCAAGGTTATACTTACTTATCCATAGTTTTTCATGCAAATTCTAGCAATGACTGACACGAAGGGGAAACCCAGGAATAGGACTCGGATGCAGAGTAGTTGAGAAAAAACAAGGTCTTTATTGTGTCCAAGAAAAACGGAGCAACAGGTAACAAAAGGCGCCTCTAAAAACGAGGGAGATACTAAGAAAAATACCAAAACTTAACTGAGGAGATCTTTAGGCAAAAAGGGGCAAAAGGCCAACAAAAAATCACTCTTAACGAGGGCTAAGGAAAGGTAACAATTTAACAAGACTATGACTGTGGCAATACTGTGGTTCAGAGCTAGTGGTGCGGACAAAAGACATGACACACTGGCACAGGACAAAGGGGAGACACAGACTATAAGCACATGAGGGTAATGGGGAACAGGTGGACACAATCAGGGAATCAGGGAAGACAATCAGACTGGAGACACATGAGGAAGGGCAAGTGACCTGAAACGAGAGGAGAGTTACTTTTCAAAATAAAACAGGAATTGACAAGACAGAGACAGGACAAAAACGCAACTTGACAAAACACTCACCGCGGTGTGACAGTACCCCCCCCTCTAGGGCCGACACCTGACGGCCCAGGCTGTTCAGGGTGTTCTTTATAAAAGTCTCGAATGAGGTCAGGGTCCATGATGAACCTGGCTGGGACCCACTGTCGTTCCTCTGGGCCATACCCCTCCCAGTCCACAAGGAACTGCCTGCCCCGACCTCGATTGCGCACTGCCAGCAGCTTCTTTACGGCATAAACAGGCCCCCCTTCGACCATTCGGGGAGACGGGGGTGGCTTGGTTGCCGGCACCATGACGCTCTCCTTGACAGGCTTAATCTTGCTGACATGGAAGGTGGGATGTACTCTGAGGGACCGGGGCAGACGGAGGCGCACGGCTGCTGGATTGATGATTTTAGAGATGGGGAATGGACCAACAAAGCGTGGAGCCAGTTTGCGGGACTCCACCTGCAACGGCAGCTCCTTGGCAGCGAGCCACACCCGCTGGCCAGGTTGATAGGCAGGAGCCGGTCTCCTCCTGCGATCTGCTGCTCTCTTAACTCTGTCCCCTTGACGGATTAGTGTCTGGCGGGCTGCTGCCCAGATGCGGCGGCAGCGGCGGACTAGGGCATGGGCGGAGGGCACCGACACTTCAGGCTCAGACTCAGAAAAGACAGGGGGTTGGTAACCAAACACACAATTGAAGGGGGACATACCGGTGGCAGAGGTGGGAAGGGAATTGTGGGCGTACTCGACCCATGTCAGGTGTTGACTCCAAGACGCTGGATTCTGTGCCACCAGGCACCGGAGGCCGGTTTCCAGCTGCTGATTGAGGCGCTCCGTCTGGCCGTTAGCCTCTGGATGGTACCCCGAGGTGAGGCTAACAGTAGCTCCAATTAACTTGCAGAACTCCCTCCAGAACCGTGAGATAAATTGGGGCCCCCGATCTGACACAATGTCCTGAGGGAATCCGTGGATCCTAAACACATTGTTCATCATACACTCAGCGGTTTCTTTAGCAGACGGCAGTTTAGGCAAAGCTATGAAATGTGCCATCTTAGAGAATCTGTCCACTACGGTTAAGACCGTAGTGTTACCTCTGGAGATCGGGAGCCCCGTGACAAAATCCATGGAGATCTCCGCCCACGGCCGGGACGGGATGGGGAGAGGCTGCAGCAAGCCTGCGCGGGCTCTGGAGGAGTTCTTATTCCTGGCACAGACTGGACACGCCTCAACGTACTCCTGGACCTCCGGCTCCATGGACGGCCACCAGAACCGCTGTGCGATGGCGAACATGGTCCGACGTACACCCGGATGGCAGGTGAGCAGAGACGAGTGAGCCCAGTGAATCACCTGTGGGCGCAGATTAACAGGAACAAACAGACGATTTTCGGGGCACCCACTAGGTGGAGGGGTCTCACCATTCGCCTGCTTCACCTCGGCTTCTATGGGCCAGGTAACCGCTCCAACCACATGGTTAAGTGGAAGGATGGGGTCAGGTTCCGTGGCAACGGGCTCGGGGCTGAAAAGACGGGACAGGGCATCAGGCTTAGTGTTCTTTGACCCCGGTCTGTAAGATAGGGAAAATTGAAAACGGTTAAAGAACAATGACCAGCGGGCTTGTCGAGAATTCAACCGTTTGGCCTTTCTTATGTACTGCAGGTTTTTATGGTCTGTCCAAACCAGGAACGGGTGTTGTGCCCCCTCCAGCCAGTGCCGCCACTCCTCCAGCGCCACCTTCACTGCCAGCAGCTCCCGATTTCCCACATCGTAGTTTCGCTCCGCTGCCGTCAGGCGTCGTGACAGGAAGGCACAGGGGTGGAGCTTGTTGTCCGACTCGGCTCGTTGGGACAGAACACCCCCGATCCCCTCATTGGAAGCATCAACTTCCACCACGAACTGGCGAGAGGGGTCGGGGAGTGTGAGGATGGGTGCTGTAGTGAACCGCCGCTTAAGCTCTCGGAAGGCTGCGTCCGCGTCGGCGGACCAGCGGAACGGCACCTGTGGAGAAGTGAGAGCATGGAGAGGAGCCGCTGTCGCGCTGAAGCCTCTGATAAACCGCCTGTAAAAGTTGGCAAATCCTAAGAATTGCTGCACTTTCTTGCGGCTATCTGGTGTGGGCCACTCAGCCACAGCGCTAACTTTTGCCGGGTCCATCTGAACCCTTCCAGGAGCTATGATAAAGCCCAGGAAGGAGATGGTATCGGCGTGAAATTCGCTCTTTTCGGCCTTTACAAACAACTTATTCTCAAGGAGACGTTGCAGAACAAGTTTGACGTGTCTCTTGTGAGTCTCCACGTCGGGAGAGTAAATCAGGATGTCATCTAAGTAGACATATACAAAGTGATCTAGAAAAAAAAAAAAACACATCATTTATCATGGACTGAAATACTGCTGGAGCGTTTGTGAGGCCGAACGGCATGACTAAATACTCATAGTGTCCTGAAGGTGTGTTGAAACCAGTCTTCCACTCATCCCCTTCCCGAATGCGAACGAGGTGATATGCATTACGCAGGTCTAATTTGGTGAATATCTGCGCCTGTTGAAGTTGGTCGAATACTGAAGTCATGAGGGGAAGGGGATATCTATTCTTTACTGTGATCTCGTTGAGGGGGCTATAGTCAATGCAGGGGCGGAGGGTCCCATCCTTTTTCTTTACAAAAAAGAACCCAGCCCCGGCTGGAGACGAGGATGGTCGAATCAGGCCTGCTTTCAATGAGGTCTCAATGTAGTCTTTCATGGCCTGCCTTTCAGGCCCAGAAACCGAATAAAGCCGGCCCTTGGGAATGGTGGAGCCCGGCAGGAGCTCGATGGGGCAGTCATAGGGGCGATGTGGTGGAAGAGCTGTGGCCTTACTTTTACAAAAAACCTCCGCGAGGTGGTGATAACAGCTTGGTACTGTGGTCAGGTCGATGGTCTCTGGGTCTATGGCAGAGTTAACAGAAACATTGTTCAGAGTGAGAGTTTCATTCTGGGGCCGGCAACAGATTTTACAACCCTCCCCCCACCCAATAATGTCCCCGGTCTGCCAATCAATGCGCGGGTTGTGGCGCACCAGCCACGGGAGCCCGAGGATGAGAGAGTGCTGAGGTGAGTTAATCAGGTAAAGTCTAATGTGCTCCTCATGATCAGCGATGTGAATGTGTACTGGTTCAGAAATATGTGTAATGTCAAATAGTGCGCGCCCGTTGAGCGCGCTCGCCTTAATAGGCTTACTCAGCGGCTCTACCTGGAGCCCCAGTCTCTGAGCAAACCCCCAGTCAATCAAGCTCCCATCCGCCCCCGAGTCAATCAAAACACCCTGCTCAATGTCCTTGCCAAGGTGCGTAATCGTTACGGTTGTTAACTTTCGTGGGATGGGGGTGACGGCTGTGAAATGACTCACCACCAAGGTCGCTTTCACGGGGCAGGCGGCGATGAGGTGGCCCTGTGTGCCACAGTAAAAGCACCTGCCTTCCTGGGATCGCCGCTGCCGCTCCTCCCGAGAAAGCCGGGACCTTCCCAGCTGCATAGGTTCCCCCTCCAGCTCAGCAGAAGGGCGAGGAAGTGGCTCGGGAGGAGATCGACGTGGCGCCGTGCGCCAAGGAGCCGCGGAGGGATCTGGCATAGCGGCTGGCACCAACCTGGACCCGCGCCGCTGCTTCCTCTCCTGCAGCCGGTTATCCGTGCGGACGGCGAGAGCGATGAGGGAGTCGAGGTCCGGAGGAAGGTCCAGCGGAACCAGAAGATCCTGGATAGGATCTGCGAGCCCTTTCAAAAAAACGTCGTACAAGGCAGCGGCGTTCCACCCGCTCTCCGTAGCCAGGGTGCGGAAGCGGATGGCATAATCACAAACTGAATCAGCTCCCTGCTTCAGCCTGCAGAGTTCCCGAGCCCTCTCTCGATCTGTCGCCACCGGGTCAAAGACGAGTCTGAGAGCTTCGGTGAATCTCTTATGTGACGTACACACCTCGGAGTCTCTGGCCCACTCCGCGGTGGCCCACTCCCGGGCCCTTCCCGTGAGGTGAGACATCATGAAGGCAACTCTGGATCTCTCCGTGGGAAAATCATGGGGTGAGTGTTCATAATGCATTTCGCATTCTGTGATGAAGGACCTACTTAGTCCGAGGTCCCCCGAGTATCGCTCCGGAGGAGCCAGCCTGGTGCATGCGCCAAAGCGCGTAGATGAGGGAGAGGGCTCCGGAGACGCTGCGGGCGGTTCAGGCGCTGCTGTCGGGTTCTTGGCGAGGATGAGGAGAAGCTGCTCCACCTGGGAGCCGAGGAGACCAACCTTGGACATCACGGTGGCCTTAAACTCCTCTTGGCTGAACGCGAGTCCTCTGAGTCCTTGGCCAAGGCTGGCCACCTGCTCCTCCTGCTGCGTGAGTTTGGACGCCTGGGAGCGCAGCGCCGCGCTCAGCTGGTCCTGCTCTGCCGAGTCCATGCTGGCCAGTGTGTACTGACACGAAGGGGAAACCCAGGAATAGGACTCGGATGCAGAGTAGTTGAGAAAAAACAAGGTCTTTATTGTGTCCAAGAAAAACGGAGCAACAGGTAACAAAAGGCGCCTCTAAAAACGAGGGAGATACTAAGAAAAATACCAAAACTTAACTGAGGAGATCTTTAGGCAAAAAGGGGCAAAAGGCCAACAAAAAATCACTCTTAACGAGGGCTAAGGAAAGGTAACAATTTAACAAGACTATGACTGTGGCAATACTGTGGTTCAGAGCTAGTGGTGCGGACAAAAGACATGACACACTGGCACAGGACAAAGGGGAGACACAGACTATAAGCACATGAGGGTAATGGGGAACAGGTGGACACAATCAGGGAATCAGGGAAGACAATCAGACTGGAGACACATGAGGAAGGGCAAGTGACCTGAAACGAGAGGAGAGTTACTTTTCAAAATAAAACAGGAATTGACAAGACAGAGACAGGACAAAAACGCAACTTGACAAAACACTCACCGCGGTGTGACAATGACAACAAACATGGTATAAAATTAACCTTTAACACCATGAAGCAAAGAAACATAATATTGCATAATACACATGCATAATATTGAATGAAGTGGTTGTTACGCAGACACATTTGTGATCAGTGCAATTTCATATTTGCAGTTGAGGAAGAGCAGTCTCGTGAGGAGGAGGAGGAGGAGGAGTCTGAGGAGTCGGCTGAGACAGATGAAGATGAACGGATGGCAGATGAGGGTCTTGGCATGTCTGCAGAGTCAGAGGAGGATCCTATTGACAGCTTCTGCAGGAACCATGCCATCCTCACCAAGGCAGAACAGGTGGAGGAGGAGGACAGCCCCGCTCTGCAAGATGTGCTCATGACCCAGGGACATCTGCATCTGCCAGGAATAGAAGAAGTGGAGGCACTGGCCTTGCTGCTCCTAGAACTGGTAGACGACAGCGACCGCCACCTAGTGCCAGCTGACCTGAGGCAGAAGATCATCACCGCCGCCAGCTCTCTTCACGAGCACGACAAGACCGCCGCCAGATTTGTTAAAAAATATGAGTCCAGGTGGGGCTACACCCTGTTTGGCCGGTGTCTTGGGGCTGACACCCACGAGACCAGAGCAGCTCAGAAAACAAAGTTTGGCTGGATGAGGTTCCCTCAGGCGGCACAGGTGACAGAGGACAGCCGTCTGCTCTACCTCCTCATCAAGATGCTCAAAAACCGACCGCCGTGCAGTCAACTCTCCTCCCCCAGTAAAGTCGTGGCTTCTATTAAGGGGCAGTATAAAAGGATTGCAGACCGACTAAGAGACGATGCCATCCTGTGCGGCCTCGCCATTCCTCTGCCCAATGTGAATGCGAAATCCATCTCCACCTTTATTGTGAGGGAGGAGAAAAAGGCCAACTACGGGGCAACAGTAATGCCCAGAGTGACACCACACAAGAAAGTGTTGTCAGACACACCGCTTCCAGAAGCTCCTGTGCTGCCAACATCCTTGCCTCCACCAGATCGGCCTGAAGTGCAGTACCAGCACCTTCATCACCTTGCTGGGAAAAGGCAGGGTGAGAAGCGGAGGTAAGTTGTAATGAGCACTTCATTCCTCCTGTTGGAAGGACTACTTGTGTAGACTGTGAAAATCAAAAAGCACTTATGGCATATCAATACTCATCATCACGTTTGTTTTATATTTCCAGGTTAGCTTTTGAAGAGCCAGAACCGGCCCCTGTGAACCGGCCCATTCCGCCAAACCCCGCGAACCGGCCCATTCAGCCAAAGCCTGCTGCGTCTGCCCATATTCCACCCGCTGTGTCGGCAGCTGCACCTCTACTCCTGGTTCTTCCTGCACAGCCACAAGCTCCCTCCATCAAACTTCTGGGGCCATCAGGCAGTCAGGGCTTTGTACCTGTGGCACAGCCCCCTGCACCAACCACCAAGCAACTCATGCCCAACAAGTCCTTGCGGCCATGTGGGGCTTGCCAAGTGCCTCAGTGTGGTGGGCAGCGGAAAAGGTACACACCTTCAAAGGACAAAGCAGCTGGAAGCAACCAGAAGATATTTACCTATTGCCCGGCAACTAGGAAATCCACTACCTCTGGGTTTGAAGATGTTTGTTATGATAATTTTGAACACTTCAAAAGTGTGGTGGATATAGCATTAGAAAAAAGGAAAAGCAATTAGAAAAATAACTGTTACTTACCTGTGTGGTGTGATCTCCTGTCTCCTGTGATAATGTAAATAAAAGATTTTTGTGTGTTTTTATACTTGTCTGGCCTTTGCATATTTGTTTTGCGAATAATATTTGGTAATCTATGAATAACATTTTAAGGGATAAAGTAGATAAAATATTTTGTAGCACATCATTGTAATTTGTCTATTCGAGGTTCAACTTCGTAGTTTGCCTTTTATTGTTATTTCCTCTTACTACAGTCATGGGAAAAAATATTAGCCCACCGATTTAACTTCAATTTCTTGTTAATTTTAATGCCTGGTATAACTCAAGGTACAATTGTTTTGACAAATAGAATGACAACAAGAATAGCTCACAAGAGTTTAATTGAAGAGCTGATATCGAGCCATTTTCCATGGTTTTCTTGATAATAACCAAATCATTATCCAGAAAACCATGGAAAATGGCTCGATATCAGCTCTTAAATTAAACTCTTATGAGCTGTTTTTCTTGTTATCATTATATTTGTCCAAACAAATGTACCTTGAGTTATACCAGGCATTAAAATTAACAAGAAATTGAAGAAAACAAGGGTGGTCTAATTTTCTCCCATGACTGTATATTAACCCTATAAAGCCAAGTGTATCATATTAGATACAGTAATTTTTGAGACCTCTACATCATCAAAAACCTGATGTATACATGTGTTGAAGATAAACAAACTGAGCAACAAATTGCACAAAAATATCAGATGTAGCAAAAATGATATGCAGGTTCCACGAGTGGATCAGTTATTGCTGCATTAAAAAACTTAATATCAGCTGATGTATGATGTTGTGTTATATGGAAAAAATATGTATTTTGCATGTATGAGGAAAAAGGAAAAGTCAAAGTCTTAATAGGTTAAAAATGTTAGGTTTTATATTTTTTTGTTCAAGAAAAACAATCTGTGAGCAACAAATTGCACAAAAAGACCTGATGTATCAAATATGATACAAATTAGAATTCATATATGCAATTTATTTATTTTTTTAAATTCGTCAGCAGAAAAAAGACTAACACTTTGCAGAACAAAGACTAACATTTGTTTACAAAACATGCTGGTCGATTTCTTCCAGGAAGTTCCGCCTTCTTGATCCGCTCATTCGCCAGTTTTAATGCATACAACGGCACGTCATGCCACCTGGTTGCTTGCTGCCGAAACCAGGCCTTGCCCTGACCTACTAACAAACTTGTTAGCACAAACATTTTTTCCTTGTTATGACTTACAGAGATTCTCACACGGGATTTTCATTCGGCCTTCTGTGGTCTCCCCTCTCCAGACACACATACACACACACACACACACTCACTCACAAATGCACATACACACACAGCAAAAACTGTGCATCAATATATCTGGATGTCATTCTTTGTGATTTATAGAATCTTAATCAGTTTAAGCAAATGGAATATATGTAATTAAAGTAATCATAGTTTTCTACATCAATATTAACACACAAACACAATCAATGTATCAAAATCATATTACCTGATTAATATAAATGCATAGAGATAGACATTATCAAGATTTAGTGAATTACGTATGCATAGTGACCTGTGATGACAGCTGGGAGAAAAATCACAAAGAGGAAAAAGAGAAGAAGACAGTAACATTTCATTTTCAACAAGTATAATATTCAAATTATTCTAACAATTCCCTCTTTTGGCCTAACATTCATTAGGCCAACTCAAACAAAATTATGAATAGTAGCAATATTAGAGAGCAGGAAAGCATGCATTTCAGAGTGGATAATGTCATTTAATATGGGGAAAGGGTTTTACCTTCGATGACCAAGGAGATGAGGCAGACACAGACAGAACAGATACGAGAAATACACATAACACACAACACCACTATGCTTGTGTCATCAATATGTCAATTTCTGTACATAATATAGTAATATTACCACCGTCCACTCTCCCCCTCGGCTCCAGGTGACACAGAACAGAGAGCACTATAAAGAGAGATAGCAGAGCCAAACAGAACAACACAGCCGTATCCAAAACAATCTTTCTGTACCCATTTATCAAAAAAATTTTGCAGTATATAATGTCAAAAACAATTGATTATATGAATATGATTTTTTCATGAATGTATGATTCTCACAGCTCTTTTTTAACCTAATATGGACTTGCCCACTGTGGTTCTGTCCACTTCCTGTTGATGACCTTCAGCCACACACACACTCTCGGAGGGTCTTGCACCCTGCCAGAGCTTTTCTCTGTCTGGAGCTGTCATGTCTCCTGGACCTGTGTGGACAGCTTCCAGTGCAGTTAATGTACAGCAAAAGGACACACGGCAACTGTGGTAAATCCAGGGGCACCCCCCTTTCACCCACAGTGGCTGGTCCTTTAAAACATTTACTGTAGACTAGTGACGCACACTCAGTGGAAATGAAACCAAAATAAAACACAAAATATCTCAGTACACTGATACTGAATCAGTATCGAAGAATAAATTGCAAGAAATGTTGGGGCAAGAATATAAATTCAGGCAGATTGTGAGTCAAACATCCCAAAAAAAAATGCTTTTAGCCTTTTCAAAAATCTATTATCAAATAACTTTGACCAATGGGGTAAAATAGACTGCATTTAAAACGGCTGCAATTTGCTATATAAATATTATATATATATTTGCAATACAATGAATGGACTAAATTTACACATGCTCTCTATGCATCTGAAACTGTGTGTCTCTAAAAGTTAAACCTGTTGCTGCAACATGCAGAGACAACACATTACATGGTGAAAACAGCTGACAGGACTTCTTACAATATGTAACTTTTTTTTAAGGCATTTTATAGAGGAGGTATTTAGAGTGAAGGGGGGAGACAAAGGGGAAAACATGCGGGGAAACGCTCAGAGCCGGGTTCGAACCCGCGCTCGAACCCGGCTTGCGAAAGAGCTCCAAGCCGGGTTCGAACCCGGGCTGCCCGCTTGCAAAAGAGCTCCGAGCCGGGTTCGAGTCCGGGACGCCGCAAGTATGTAACATTTTAAGTGAACATGATTGTGGAGTGTCAATGTTTATTGGCTGCAATCTGCATATTTGTTTTGCTGAAACAAGATGGCAATGCAATGTTTCACTTTCCCCCATTTTTAAAATACTTTCAGTCATCCCTTCCATTAGCTGACGCCTAGTTTATTAATGATGGGCTGCATAAAAGGTAAGAGCATATCTCACACATCATAACTTGGGTGGCAAGCTGTCAGAAATTATATGGTTTCCATGATAGAATTAGAATAGTTCAGGCCTTTGGAACTCATGGGCCATTCCCAGGCGGTCTCCCATCCAAGTACTGACCAGGCCCTACCCTGCTTAGCTTCCGAGATCAGATGAGATCGGGCGTGATCAGGGTGGTATGGCCGTAAGCCATGACTGAGTGCATTAGCTGCGCTTTTAAAGCTGTCCTTGCTGAGGCTGCTCCTGCCGTCGTCATGGAAACGTGAAAAAACTTACAGCACCTGGTATTCCCAGGCGGTCTCCCATCCAAGTACTGACCAGGCCCTACCCTGCTTAGCTTCCGAGATCAGACGAGATCGGGCGTGATCAGGGTGGTATGGCCGTAAGCCATGACTGAGTGCATTAGCTGCGCTTTTAAAGCTGTCCTTGCTGAGGCTGCTCCTGCCGTCGTCATGGAAAC
>NC_081540.1:14542295-14544795 GCF_030273125.1 Centropristis striata
GCTTAGCTTCCGAGATCAGACGAGATCGGGCGTGATCAGGGTGGTATGGCCGTAAGCCATGACTGAGTGCATTAGCTGTGCTTTTAAAGCTTTCGTTGCCGCGGCTGCTCCTGCCGTCGTCATGGAATCGTGAAAAATCTTACAGCACCTGGTATTCCCAGGCGGTCTCCCATCCAAGTACTGACCAGGCCCTACCCTGCTTAGCTTCCGAGATCAGACGAGATCGGGCGTGATCAGGGTGGTATGGCCGTAATTCATGACTGAGTGCATTAGCTGCGCTTTTAAAGCTGTCCTTGTTGAGGCCGCTCCTGCCGTCGTCATGGAAACGTGAAAAAGCTTACAGCACCTGGTATTCCCAGGCGGTCTCCCATCCAAGTACTGACCAGGCCCTACCCTGCTTAGCTTCCGAGATCAGACGAGATCGGGCGTGATCAGGGTGGTATGGCCGTAAGCCATGACTGAGTGCATTAGCTGCGCTTTTAAAGCTGTCCTTGCTGAGGCTGCTCCTGCTGTCGTCATGGAAACGTGAAAAACCTTACAGCACCTGGTATTCCCAGGCGGTCTCCCATCCAAGTACTGACCAGGCCCTACCCTGCTTAGCTTCCGAGATCAGACGAGATCGGGCGTGATCAGGGTGGTATGGCCGTAAGCCATGACTGAGTGCATTAGCTGTGCTTTTAAAGCTTTCGTTGCCGCGGCTGCTCCTGCTGTCGTCATGGAATCGTGAAAAAACTTACAGCACCTGGTATTCCCAGGCGGTCTCCCATCCAAGTACTGACCAGGCCCTACCCTGCTTAGCTTCCGAGATCAGACGAGATCGGGCGTGATCATGGTGGTATGGCCGTAAGCCATGACTGAGTGCATTAGCTGCGCTTTTAAAGCTGTCCTTGCCAAGGCTGCTCCTGTCCTCGTCATGGAAACGTGAAAAAACTTACAGCACCTGGTATTCCCAGGCGGTCTCCCATCCAAGTACTGACCAGGCCCTACCCTGCTTAGCTTCCGAGATCAGACGAGATCGGGCGTGATCAGGGTGGTATGGCCGTAAGCCATGACTGAGTGCATTAGCTGTGCTTTTAAAGCTGTCCTTGCTGAGGCTGCTCCTGCCGTCGTCATGGAAACGTGAAAAAACTTACAGCACCTGGTATTCCCAGGCGGTCTCCCATCCAAGTACTGACCAGGCCCTACCCTTCTTAGCTTCCGAGATCAGACGAGATCGGGCGTGATCAGGGTGGTATGGCCGTAAGCCATGACTGAGTGCATTAGCTGTGCTTTTAAAGCTGTCCTTGCCAAGGCTGCTCCTGTCCTCGTCATGGAAACGTGAAAAAACTTACAGCACCTGGTATTCCCAGGCGGTCTCCCATCAAAGTACTGACCAGGCCCTACCCTGCTTAGCTTCCGAGATCAGACGAGATCGGGCGTGATCAGGGTGGTATGGCCGTAAGCCATGACTGAGTGCATTAGCTGTGCTTTTAAAGCTGTCCTTGCTGAAGCTGCTCCTGCCGTCGTCATGGAAACGTGAAAAAACTTACAGCACCTGGTATTCCCAGGCGGTCTCCCATCCAAGTACTGACCAGGCCCTACCCTGCTTAGCTTCCGAGATCAGACGAGATCGGGCGTGATCAGGGTGGTATGGCCGTAAGTCATGACTGAGTGCATTAGCTGTGCTTTTAAAGCTGTCCTTGCCAAGGCTGCTCCTGTCCTCGTCATGGAAACGTGAAAAAACTTACAGCACCTGGTATTCCCAGGCGGTCTCCCATCCAAGTACTGACCAGGCCCTACCCTGCTTAGCTTCCGAGATCAGACGAGATCGGGCGTGATCAGGGTGGTATGGCCGTAAGCCATGACTGAGTGCATTAGCTGTGCTTTTAAAGCTTTCGTTGCCGCGGCTGCTCCTGCCGTCGTCATGGAATCGTGAAAAAACTTACAGCACCTGGTATTCCCAGGCGGTCTCCCATCCAAGTACTGACCAGGCCCTACCCTGCTTAGCTTCCGAGATCAGACGAGATCGGGCGTGATCAGGGTGGTATGGCCGTAAGCCATGACTGAGTGCATTAGCTGCGCTTTTAAAGCTGTCCTTGCCAAGGCTGCTCCTGTCCTCGTCATGGAAACGTGAAAAAACTTACAGCACCTGGTATTCCCAGGCGGTCTCCCATCCAAGTACTGACCAGGCCCTACCCTGCTTAGCTTCCGAGATCAGACGAGATCGGGCGTGATCAGGGTGGTATGGCCGTAAGCCATGACTGAGTGCATTAGCTGTGCTTTTAAAGCTGTCCTTGCTGAGGCTGCTCCTGCCGTCGTCATGGAAACGTGAAAAAACTTACAGCACCTGGTATTCCCAGGCGGTCTCCCATCCAAGTACTGACCAGGCCCTACCCTTCTTAGCTTCCGAGATCAGACGAGATCGGGCGTGATCAGGGTGGTATGGCCGTAAGCCATGACTGAGTGCATTAGCTGTGCTTTTAAAGCTGTCCTTGCCAAGGCTGCTCCTGTCCTCGTCATG
>NC_081540.1:14672295-14679795 GCF_030273125.1 Centropristis striata
TCTGTGGCAGAGGCCCCCAGCACCGCTGTTGACACTACATGGCTGGATCCCCAGACAGCAGAGGCGGCTGCCAAGAGGTCCGGGGGTGAGCTGTGGAAAGGTCAGCTGGTCATCGTGTTCGGGAAGTACACCGGTCAGACCTTCAGGTGGCTTCTGGAAAACGATGTCGGCTGGCTGGTGTGGTTGCTGTTCCAGTACTGCCAGCAGGGAGAGCAGAACAAGCTGCTGAAGTGGCAGAAGGAGCGACTGCTTGAGTACGCCAGAGAGTTCCCTCCTGTCACATGGCACCTTGAGAGGAGGTTGAAGGTAAGATAAACTCAGTTACCTTTTAGACCTGAGTAATCGATGTTCAGCAGTAACCAGTATTAGTAAAAGTATTCATTTATGAGATTATTCTCTGGTTGTGTTCTGTTTTTTCTGCAGAAAGTGCAAATGAAGAAAGAGCGGGCTCCTCCGACCGTCTCCGACCTCTCTCAGCAGGACCCCAGCTACGCCAGCGATGCAGAGTTGTTGGCTGCTGCAGGTATAGTAGTATTATGTTGAAATGAACATGAAATTACTATGTAGTATGCTGTGGAGCTGCTCGGACTTGTGTTTGTGCCACGAGAAATTCATCAGTGTGTATCGAGCAATGCAGTTGATACATTTTTGTGGCGTTCTCCTCTTCAGAGAGTGTCCTGGACGAGTCCGAGGCGTCGGTCAGCACGCAGCTGACAACCTGGGGAGACCTCGCCAGCTCCGTGTGCCAGGACGACAGGCCAGGGCCCTCGTCCCTCCGACAGACCTCGGAACCCGGTGGCGTCGTGCTGGAGGGCTGGCAGAAGTTCTGGGAGCAGCCGCCTGAATCCGCCCAAGCCCTTGGTATAGCCCCCGCCAACATCAAGTGGCTGAAGACCAACGAGACCTACGGGCTGTTCGAGAGGGCGTCCAGGTACAAGAACGTCAGGGGAGAGATTTCCGAGAGGAAGCTCTTGAAGGAGAAGATGGAGTTCCACCCGCCCCCACCTCCTATGGCCGTCAAGGGAGCTGTGCCCAACATGCTCTCCTTCTTCACCACCCCTGCCTTCTTCTGGCGCCCGGTCGGCGTGATGAAGGCGTTGATCCGCTGCCCCAACACCAACTGCCCCGCACCGCCAGGAGCGTACCTGGAGAAGAAAGGCTTCGGCAGCTACGCCAGGCAAGTGTGTGGCATGAAGTTCAACTACACCCTGTTGACAGAGAAGCTTACATGCCCACATTGTCGAAAGATGAGGCAGACCATGAGCCAGGCGCACGGTGATGCGGACGACAGTGAAGATGAGGGGGCAGACGCACACAGTGCCCAACAGTACACGTGGCTGGCACACAGTCCCAAGATTCTGATGAACCTCGCCCCAGCCATCAGAAGCATGTTCCCTGCCATACTGTGTGGGAAGCGTGCGGTGGACAGAGGTGTGGTCACCCTGCTCAGTGACCGACTCAACGCTGTCTCAATGAGCAAGGTGCAGAGGCTGCTGCAGCAGGGCCACGACGAGTGGTACGTGGAGCGGCGTGACCTGTACCAGACTCTGCTGTACGATGCCCACACAGCTGGATCCGCTTCATCTCAGGGAGGCATCCTGTCCTATGTGAGAGCAGCTGGCACTTACACCCCTCCCATTGCCCAGTCTCCCCTTCCGTCTGCTCGTCTCCTGAGGCGTGCTCACCTGATCATGGAGATCGAAAAGATGCCCGTCTACAGACACCAGATCCTCAGTGTGACTGGAGAAATCCTGTGCATTGATGGTACAAGAAAAGTATGTATAAAGTACTTGTCATTTATTAAAATCATATGGAACAGGCAGACTGTTAATAAACACCATGCAACAAATGTTCTGCTCCTTTCTTTTCTTAGGTCCTCAAGAAGATATATGGTGATGGCCAGGGTACCATGCAGTACGTCACCAGTGTACTGAACGAGTGGGGCCAGTTCTTGACGACAGTGGTGGTGGCAGCTGAGTCAGAGGGGTGCTACGCGCGCATGGCGAAAGGTCTCATTGCCCGGTTTCGACGTGCCAATGCTCCTGCACCAAAAGTTATTTATGCAGACAACAACTGCTGTCGGTAAGTTTAATAACAATTCCTTTGAAACCTATAAGAAAATTAATCAACGTGACGTACAAAACAGTAAACATTACTTATAACATTTTTGCAAGAAACACATTCATTTTATAGTTATAAAAACATGTAACACACATGTACAAAATGTTGATATCATTTCAGTGACAGCGGTTCCTCCTTTCTGGAGAGTCTGTTTGCTGACTGGCTACAGCAGGGTGCTGTGGTCAGACTGGACATCCGACACTGGCTACATCGCTGGGATGCTGTTGTGATCAAACAGAGCCATGCCAAGTACGGGTTGTTCATGAGTGCCTTGGCGGGTGCGGTGCTCGCCTACAACAAGACGGACATGATGCTCCTGGTCCAGGCTGTCAGGAGTGGCAACGCAGAGCTGTACGGCAGGTATTCCGACGAGGAGATGATAGCCTTCCTCAAGCCTCACCAGGTCAGATCGTATGTGAGGCGCATCACCCGTGGGGTTGTGGTAAGTGTGACATTGATCCACGTATGCAATTTTTGAATAAGAAGCAATCTTGCTTATTTTCTGTCAATTTTGGATTCAACTGTACTGGAAATAAATGCAAGATCATTAGGAGTAGCAACACTTTCCAATTATTGTGATGTGATTTAACACTCAAAGCTGAGAATATACAGCCATGGAAAAAAATATTAGACCATTTTTTTCTTCAACTTTTGTTCATTTTAATGTCTGGTACAACTAAAGGTACAATTGTTTGGACGAATATAATGATGACAACAAAAATAGCTCACAAGAGATTAATTTAATTTTATGTATATGTTATAGGAGTCTGCTTTGGTGATTGAGGCCATCATTGCCGAGTTCAGGGGACCAGCAGGCCTGGACATTGATGGAATCCCCCTGTTCAAGTCAACAGAGGCAGTTGATGCTCACTGGGCAACTGCAAGCAAGCATCTCGGCTGCATGCAGGTGGGTTGATGTCTTTTCACTTATCATGTGTTATTATAAAACCACTCACACTTGTGGACACCAGTTTAAATAAGGAACTTGAATTTGTTGTGTTTTACAGGATCCCCCTGGCATACAGCTGTATGTGTCTGTGAAGGTTGTGGTGCTGAATGGTGTTCATCTCAACAAGTACAGGTGCCGGAGAGGCAGTAACTCTTTGGAGGGGTTGCACGCACACCTTTACAATGCCATACCTTCACAGAGATGTGGGATTATGCCGTTCCAAGTGAGTAATTGAAAATAAACACTTCAATATAGTGTAGTTTCAATGATGCATTTTATTTCACAGCTTTAGTCATCACTTCCAAGCCTATACAATACCAGTCAAAATGGTCATGTGTTTCAGGCATACCTGATGGCCTTTGCTGTGCAGTGGAACAACCGCATGGCATCACTCCGGGTTGCTGGCGGTCAGGGTCGGCAGACGTCATGCATGGACGCGCGGCAGATCCAGCGCATCAATCAGCAGGCTGAGCTTCTGTTCGGCAAGGAGCACGTCCTGGAGCCCAACTTTGCTGCTCCACTGCCCGTCCCTGATGCGTACGAGCACCCAGACGAGGAGGAGCTCCTTGGCGTGGAGTATGCCGTGTGCCAGTCTACCAGCTTCACTGCTAAAAATTTCTATGTGCAGAAAGGTACAGCATTTAATCACACATTAAATTGTACACATGAAGCAAGGTTATACTTACTTATCCATAGTTTTTCATGCAAATTCTAGCAATGACAACAAACATGGTATAAAATTAACCTTTAACACCATGAAGCAAAGAAACATAATATTGCATAATACACATGCATAATATTGAATGAAGTGGTTGTTACGCAGACACATTTGTGATCAGTGCAATTTCATATTTGCAGTTGAGGAAGAGCAGTCTCGTGAGGAGGAGGAGGAGTCTGAGGAGTCGGCTGAGACAGATGAAGATGAAGAGATGGCAGATGAGGGTCTTGGCATGTCTGCAGAGTCAGAGGAGGATCCTATTGACAGCTTCTGCAGGAACCATGCCATCCTCACCAAGGCAGAACAGGTGGAGGAGGAGGACAGCCCCGCTCTGCAAGATGTGCTCATGACCCAGGGACATCTGCATCTGCCAGGAATAGAAGAAGTGGAGGCACTGGCCTTGCTGCTCCTAGAACTGGTAGACGACAGCGACCGCCACCTAGTGCCAGCTGACCTGAGGCAGAAGATCATCACCGCCGCCAGCTCTCTTCACGAGCACGACAAGACCGCCGCCAGATTTGTTAAAAAATATGAGTCCAGGTGGGGCTACACCCTGTTTGGCCGGTGTCTTGGGGCTGACACCCACGAGACCAGAGCAGCTCAGAAAACAAAGTTTGGCTGGATGAGGTTCCCTCAGGCGGCACAGGTGACAGAGGACAGCCGTCTGCTCTACCTCCTCATCAAGATGCTCAAAAACCGACCGCCGTGCAGTCAACTCTCCTCCCCCAGTAAAGTCGTGTCTTCTATTAAGGGGCAGTATAAAAGGATTGCAGACCGACTAAGAGACGATGCCATCCTGTGCGGCCTCGCCATTCCTCTGCCCAATGTGAATGCGAAATCCATCTCCACCTTTATTGTGAGGGAGGAGAAAAAGGCCAACTACAGGGCAACAGTAATGCCCAGAGTGACACCACACAAGAAAGTGTTGTCAGACACACCGCTTCCAGAAGCTCCTGTGCTGCCAACATCCTTGCCTCCACCAGATCGGCCTGAAGTGCAGTACCAGCACCTTCATCACCTGGCTGGGAAAAGGCAGGGTGAGAAGCGGAGGTAAGTTGTAATGAGCACTTCATTCCTCCTGTTGGAAGGACTACTTGTGTAGACTGTGAAAATCAAAAAGCACTTATGGCATATCAATACTCATCATCACGTTTGTTTTATATTTCCAGGTTAGCTTTTGAAGAGCCAGAACCGGCCCCTGTGAACCGGCCCATTCCGCCAAACCCCGCGAACCGGCCCATTCAGCCAAAGCCTGCTGCGTCTGCCCATATTCCACCCGCTGTGTCGGCAGCTGCACCTCTACTCCTGGTTCTTCCTGCACAGCCACAAGCTCCCTCCATCAAACTTCTGGGGCCATCAGGCAGTCAGGGCTTTGTACCTGTGGCACAGCCCCCTGCACCAACCACCAAGCAACTCATGCCCAACAAGTCCTTGCGGCCATGTGGGGCTTGCCAAGTGCCTCAGTGTGGTGGGCAGCGGAAAAGGTACACACCTTCAAAGGACAAAGCAGCTGGAAGCAACCAGAAGATATTTACCTATTGCCCGGCAACTAGGAAATCCACTACCTCTGGGTTTGAAGATGTTTGCTATGATAATTTTGAACACTTCAAAAGTGTGGTGGATATAGACTTAGAAAAAAGGAAAAGCAATTAGAAAAATAACTGTTACTTACCTGTGTGGTGTGATCTCCTGTCTCCTGTGATAATGTAAATAAAAGATTTTTGTGTGTTTTTATACTTGTCTGGCCTTTGCATATTTGTTTTGCGAATAATATTTGGTAATCTATGAATAACATTTTAAGGGATAAAGTAGATAAAAGATTTTGTAGCACATCATTGTAATTTGTCTATTCGAGGTTCAACTTCGTAGTTTGCCTTTTATTGTTATTTCCTCTTACTACAGTCATGGGAAAAAATATTAGCCCACCAATTTAACTTCAATTTCTTGTTAATTTTAATGCCTGGTATAACTCAAGGTACAATTGTTTTGACAAATAGAATGACAACAAAAATAGCTCACAAGAGTTTAATTGAAGAGCCGATATCGAGCCATTTTCCATGGTTTTCTTGATAATAACCAAATCATTATCCAGAAAACCATGGAAAATGGCTTGATATCAGCTCTTCAATTAAACTCTTATGAGCTGTTTTTCTTGTTATCATTATATTTGTCCAAACAAATGTACCTTGAGTTATACCAGGCATTACAATTAACAAGAAATTGAAGAAAACAAGGGTAGTCTAATTTTCTACCATGACTGTATATTAACCCTATAAAGCCAAGTGTATCATATTAGATACAGTAATTTTTGAGACCTCTACATCATCAAAAACCTGATGTATACATGTGTTGAAGATAAACAAACTGATCAACAAATTGCACAAAAATATCAGATGTAGCAAAAATGATATGCAGGTTCCACGAGTGGATCAGTTATTGCTGCATTAAAAAACTTAATATCAGCCGATGTATGATGTTGTGTTATATGGAAAAAATATGTATTTTGCATGTATGAGGAAAAAGGAAAAGTCAAAGTCTTAATAGGTTAAAAATGTTAGGTTTTATATTTTTTTGTTCAAGAAAAACAATCTGTGAGCAACAAATTGCACAAAAAGACCTGATGTATCAAATATGATACAAATTAGAATTCATATATGCAATTTATTTATTTTTTAAAATTCGTCAGCAGAAAAAAGACTAACACTTTGCAGAACAAAGACTAACATTTGTTTACAAAACATGCTGGTCGATTTCTTCCAGGAAGTTCCGCCTTCTTGATCCGCTCATTCGCCAGTTTTAATGCATACAACGGCACGTCATGCCACCTGGTTGCTTGCTGCCGAAACCAGGCCTTGCCCTGACCTACTATCAAACTTGTTAGCACAAACATTTTTTCCTTGTTATGACTTACAGAGATTCTCACACGGGATTTTCATTCGGCCTTCTGTGGTCTCCCCTCTCCAGACACACATACACACACACACACACAGCAAAAACTGTGCATCAATATATCTGGATGTCATTCTTTGTGATTTATAGAATCTTAATCAGTTTAAGCAAATGGAATATATGTAATTAAAGTAATCATAGTTTTCTACATCAATATTAACACGCAAACACAATCAATGTATCAAAATCATATTACCTGATTAATATAAATGCATAGAGATAGACATTATCAAGATTTAGTGAATTACGCATGCATAGTGACCTGTGATGACAGCTGGGAGAAAAATCACAAAGAGGAAAAAGAGAAGAAGACAGTAACATTTCATTTTCAACAAGTATAATATTCAAATTATTCTAACAATTCCCTCTTTTGGCCTAACATTCATTAGGCCAACTCAAACAAAATTATGAATAGTAGCAATATTAGAGAGCAGGAAAGCATGCATTTCAGAGTGGATAATGTCATTTAATATGGGGAAAGGGTTTTACCTTCGATGACCATGGAGATGAGGCAGACACAGACAGAACAGATACGAGAAATACACATAACACACAACACCACTATGCTTGTGTCATCAATATGTCAATTTCTGTACATAATATAGTAATATTACCACCGTCCACTCTCCCCCTCGGCTCCAGGTGACACAGAACAGAGAGCACTATAAAGAGAGATAGCAGAGCCAAACAGAACAACACAGCCGTATCCAAAACAATCTTTCTGTACCCATTTATCAAAAAGATTTTGCAGTATATAATGTCA
>NC_081540.1:14764795-14769795 GCF_030273125.1 Centropristis striata
ATGGAATCGTGAAAAAGCTTACAGCACCTGGTATACCCAGGCGGGCTCCCAACCAAGTACTGACCAGGCCCTACCCTGCTTAGGTTCCGAGATCAGACGAGATCAGGCGTGATCAGGGTGGTATGGCCGTAAGCCATGACTGAGTGCATTAGCTGTGCTTTTAAAGCTGTCCTTGCTGAGGCTGCTCCTGCCGTCGTCATGGAAACGTGAAAAAACTTACAGCACCTGGTATTCCCAGGCAGTTTCCCATCCACGTACTGACCAGGCCCTACCCTGCTTAGCTTCCGAGATCAGACGAGATCGGGCGTGATCAGGGTGGTATGGCCGTAAGCCATGACTGAGTGCATTAGCTGTGCTTTTAAAGCTGTCCTTGCCAAGGCTGCTCCTGTCCTCGTCATGGAAACGTGAAAAAACTTACAGCACCTGGTATTCCCAGGCGGTCTCCCATCCAAGTACTGACCAGGCCCTACCCTGCTTAGCTTCCGAGATCAGACGAGATCGGGCGTGATCAGGGTGGTATGGCCGTAAGCCATGACTGAGTGCATTAGCTGTGCTTTTAAAGCTGTCCTTGCTGAGGCTGCTCCTGCCGTCGTCATGGAAACGTGAAAAAACTTACAGCACCTGGTATTCCCAGGAGGTCTACCATCCAAGTACTGACCAAGCCCTACCCTGCTTAGCTTCCGAGATCAGACGAGATCGGGCGTGATCAGGGTGGTATGGCCGTAAGCCATGACTGAGTGCATTAGCTGTGCTTTTAAAGCTTTCGTTGCCGCGGCTGCTCCTGCCGTCGTCATGGAATCGTGAAAAAGCTTACAGCACCTGGTATACCCAGGCGGGCTCCCAACCAAGTACTGACCAGGCCCTACCCTGCTTACCTTCCGAGATCAGACGAGATCGGGCGTGATCAGGGTGGTATGGCCGTAAGCCATGACTGAGTGCATTAGCTGCGCTTTTAAAGCTGTCCTTGCTGAGGCTGCTCCTGCCGTCGTCATGGAAACGTGAAAAAACTTACAGCACCTGGTATTCCCAGGCGGTCTCCCATCCAAGTACTGACCAGGCCCTACCCTGCTTAGCTTCCGAGATCGGACGAGATCGGGCGTGATCAGGGTGGTATGGCCGTAAGCCATGACTGAGTGCATTAGCTGCGCTTTTAAAGCTGTCCTTGCCGAGGCTGCTCCTGTCCTCGTCATGGAAACGTGAAAAAACTTACAGCACCTGGTATTCCCAGGCAGTCTCCCATCGAAGTACTGACCAGGCCCTACCCTGCTTAGCTTCCGAGATCAGACGAGATCGGGCGTGATCAGGGTGGTATGGCCGTAAGCCATGACTGAGTGAATTAGCTGTGCTTTTAAAGCTGTCCTTGCTGAGGCTGCTCCTGCCGTCGTCATGGAAACGTGAAAAAACTTACAGCACCTGGTATTCCCAGGCGGTCTCCCATCCAAGTACTGACCAGGCCCTACCCTGCTTAGCTTCCGAGATCAGGCGTGATCAGGGTGGTATGGCCGTAAGCCATGACTGAGTGCATTAGCTGTGCTTTTAAAGCTGTCCTTGCTGAGGCTGCTCCTGCCGTCGTCATGGAAACGTGAAAAAACTTACAGCACCTGGTATTCCCAGGCGGTCTCCCATCCAAGTACTGACCAGGCCCTACCCTGCTTAGCTTCCGAGATCAGACGAGATCGGGCGTGATCAGGGTGGTATGGCCGTAAGCCATGACTGAGTGCATTAGCTGTGCTTTTAAAGCTTTCGTTGCCGCGGCTGCTCCTGCCGTCGTCATGGAATCGTGAAAAAGCTTACAGCACCTGGTATACCCAGGCGGGCTCCCAACCAAGTACTGACCAGGCCCTACCCTGCTTAGGTTCCGAGATCAGACGAGATCAGGCGTGATCAGGGTGGTATGGCAGTACGCCATGACTGAGTGCATTAGCTGCGTTTTTAAAGCTGTCCTTGCTGAGGCTGCTCCTGCCGTTGTCATGGAAACGTGAAAAAATTTACAGCACCTGGTATTCCCAGGCGGTCTCCCATCCAAGTACTGACCAGGCCCTACCCTGCTCAGCTTCCGAGATCAGACGAGATCGGGCGTGATCAGGGTGGTATGGCCGTAAGCCATGACTGAGTGCATTACCTGCACTTTTAAAGCTGTCCTTGCTGAGGCTGCTCCTGCCGTCGTCATGGAAACGTGAAAAAACTTACAGCACCTGGTATTCCCAGGCGGTCTCCCATCCAAGTACTGACCAGGCCCTACCCTGCTTAGCTTCTGAGATCAGACGAGATCGGGCGTGATCAGGGTGGTATGGCCGTAAGCCATGACTGAGTGCATTAGCTGTGCTTTTAAAGCTGTCCTTGCCAAGGCTGCTCCTGTCCTCGTCATGGAAACGTGAAAAAACTTACAGCACCTGGTATTCCCAGGCGGTCTCCCATCCAAGTACTGACCAGGCCCTACCCTGCTTAGCTTCCGAGATCAGACGAGATTGGGCGTGATCAGGGTGGTATGGCCGTAAGCCATGACTGAGTGCATTAGCTGTGCTTTTAAAGCTGTCCTTGCTGAGGCTGCTCCTGCCGTCGTCATGGAAACGTGAAAAAACTTACAGCACCTGGTATTCCCAGGAGGTCTACCATCCAAGTACTGACCAAGCCCTACCCTGCTTAGCTTCCGAGATCAGACGAGATCGGGCGTGATCAGGGTGGTATGGCCGTAAGCCATGACTGAGTGCATTAGCTGTGCTTTTAAAGCTTTCGTTGCCGCGGCTGCTCCTGCCGTCGTCATGGAATCGTGAAAAAGCTTACAGCACCTGGTATACCCAGGCGGGCTCCCAACCAAGTACTGACCAGGCCCTACCCTGCTTACCTTCCGAGATCAGACGAGATCGGGCGTGATCAGGGTGGTATGGCCGTAAGCCATGACTGAGTGCATTAGCTGCGCTTTTAAAGCTGTCCTTGCTGAGGCTGCTCCTGCCGTCGTCATGGAAACGTGAAAAAACTTACAGCACCTGGCATTCCCAGGCGGTCTCCCATCCAAGTACTGACCAGGCCCTACCCTGCTTAGCTTCCGAGATCGGACGAGATCGGGCGTGATCAGGGTGGTATGGCCGTAAGCCATGACTGAGTGCATTAGCTGCGCTTTTAAAGCTGTCCTTGCCGAGGCTGCTCCTGTCCTCGTCATGGAAACGTGAAAAAACTTACAGCACCTGGTATTCCCAGGCAGTCTCCCATCGAAGTACTGACCAGGCCCTACCCTGCTTAGCTTCCGAGATCAGACGAGATCGGGCGTGATCAGGGTGGTATGGCCGTAAGCCATGACTGAGTGAATTAGCTGTGCTTTTAAAGCTGTCCTTGCTGAGGCTGCTCCTGCCGTCGTCATGGAAACGTGAAAAAACTTACAGCACCTGGTATTCCCAGGCGGTCTCCCATCGAAGTACTGACCAGGCCCTACCCTGCTTAGCTTCCGAGATCAGGCGTGATCAGGGTGGTATGGCCGTAAGCCATGACTGAGTGCATTAGCTGTGCTTTTAAAGCTGTCCTTGCTGAGGCTGCTCCTGCCGTCGTCATGGAAACGTGAAAAAACTTACAGCACCTGGTATTCCCAGGCGGTCTCCCATCCAAGTACTGACCAGGCCCTACCCTGCTTAGCTTCCGAGATCAGACGAGATCGGGCGTGATCAGGGTGGTATGGCCGTAAGCCATGACTGAGTGCATTAGCTGCGCTTTTAAAGCTGTCCTTGCTGAGGCTGCTCCTGCCGTTGTCATGGAAACGTGAAAAAATTTACAGCACCTGGTATTCCCAGGCTGTCTCCCATCCAAGTACTGACCAGGCCCTACCCTGCTCAGCTTCCGAGATCAGACGAGATCGGGCGTGATCAGGGTGGTATGGCCGTAAGCCATGACTGAGTGCATTACCTGCACTTTTAAAGCTGTCCTTGCTGAGGCTGCTCCTGCCGTCGTCATGGAAACGTGAAAAAACTTACAGCACCTGGTATTCCCAGGCGGTCTCCCATCCAAGTACTGACCAGGCCCTACCCTGCTTAGCTTCTGAGATCAGACGAGATCGGGCGTGATCAGGGTGGTATGGCCGTAAGCCATGACTGAGTGCATTAGCTGTGCTTTTAAAGCTGTCCTTGCCAAGGCTGCTCCTGTCCTCGTCATGGAAACGTGAAAAAACTTACAGCACCTGGTATTCCCAGGCGGTCTCCCATCCAAGTACTGACCAGGCCCTACCCTGCTTAGCTTCCGAGATCAGACGAGATTGGGCGTGATCAGGGTGGTATGGCCGTAAGCCATGACTGAGTGCATTAGCTGTGCTTTTAAAGCTGTCCTTGCTGAGGCTGCTCCTGCCGTCGTCATGGAAACGTGAAAAAACTTACAGCACCTGGTATTCCCAGGAGGTCTACCATCCAAGTACTGACCAAGCCCTACCCTGCTTAGCTTCCGAGATCAGACGAGATCGGGCGTGATCAGGGTGGTATGGCCGTAAGCCATGACTGAGTGCATTAGCTGTGCTTTTAAAGCTTTCGTTGCCGCGGCTGCTCCTGCCGTCGTCATGGAATCGTGAAAAAGCTTACAGCACCTGGTATACCCAGGCGGGCTCCCAACCAAGTACTGACCAGGCCCTACCCTGCTTACCTTCCGAGATCAGACGAGATCGGGCGTGATCAGGGTGGTATGGCCGTAAGCCATGACTGAGTGCATTAGCTGCGCTTTTAAAGCTGTCCTTGCTGAGGCTGCTCCTGCCGTCGTCATGGAAACGTGAAAAAACTTACAGCACCTGGCATTCCCAGGCGGTCTCCCATCCAAGTACTGACCAGGCCCTACCCTGCTTAGCTTCCGAGATCGGACGAGATCGGGCGTGATCAGGGTGGTATGGCCGTAAGCCATGACTGAGTGCATTAGCTGCGCTTTTAAAGCTGTCCTTGCCGAGGCTGCTCCTGTCCTCGTCATGGAAACGTGAAAAAACTTACAGCACCTGGTATTCCCAGGCAGTCTCCCATCGAAGTACTGACCAGGCC
>NC_081540.1:14904795-14912295 GCF_030273125.1 Centropristis striata
AGATGAGTGAGAGATAAGAACATAGAAAGACTCTGTGGGAACTAACGGATCATTTTAAATCATAGTAAATAAAGCATAGAAAGGCCCTATGAGAACCAATGCGGGATTTTAAATCATGGTAATAGTTTCAACCCCTAAACATATTGATGTCTCTCTGCCAGGGGATGAGGTAATGCCACCTGCACCTAGGGGGGGCGGATTTGGAGCAGCCCCTAGGAGGAGAAATCTAAAGAATTAACACATTTTATTGGAGGAAAGGTCATAATAAATATTAATGATGGGATGGACAGATGTGTGTGATTTCTCTATAAAACCTCATGTAAGTGTCATTTCGAGTTAGAGAGCTTATGGACTGCACCTTGTGTGTATTATATTTGTTCTCTCCACTTTTTATCGATAATAAAGTGTGTCACAAGATCTTGGACTCCTGCTTGAAGATTTTTGAGACTTGTTAGAGAGTTTTTTTGGAGCTGTTTTCCAACGGGGCTTTTGATTAATTGTTAAAGATAAGAGAAGTAATTTTTTCCAATTGGACTCCTTTAAAAACTAATTTATGAGCTATTTGACCTACAACTTGGACCAATAAATTACACGACACTCCCATCCAAGTACTGACCAGGCCCTACCCTGCTTAGCTTCCAAGATCAGACGAGATCGGGCGTGATCAGGGTGGTATGGCCGTAAGCCATGACTGAGTGCATTAGCTGCGCTTTTAAAGCTGTCCTTGCTGAGGCTGCTCCTGCCGTCGTCATGGAAACGTGAAAAAACTTACAGCACCTGGTATTCCCAGGCTGTCTCCCATCCAAGTACTGACCAGGCCCTACCCTGCTTAGCTTCCGAGATCAGACGAGATCGGCCGTGATCAGGGTGGTATGGCCGTAAGCCATGACTGAGTGCATTAGCTGCGCTTTTAAAGCTGTCCTTGCTGAGGCTGCTCCTGCCGTCGTCATGGAAACGTGAAAAAACTTACAGCACCTGGTATTCCCAGGTGGTCTCCAATCCAAGTACTGACCAGGCCCTACCCTGCTTAGCTTCCGAGATCGGACGAGATCGGGCGTGATCAGGGTGGTATGGCCGTAAGCCATGACTGAGTGCATTAGCTGTGCTTTTAAAGCTGTCCTTGCCAAGGCTGCTCCTGTCCTCGTCATGGAAACGTGAAAAAACTTACAGCACCTGGTATTCCCAGGCGGTCTCCCATCCAAGTACTGACAAGGCCCTACCCTGCTTAGCTTCCGAGATCAGACGAGATCGGGCGTGATCAGGGTGGTATGGCCGTAAGCCATGACTGAGTGCATTAGCTGCGCTTTTAAAGCTGTCCTTGCTGAGGCTGCTCCTGCCCTCGTCATGGAAACGTGAAAAAACTTACAGCACCTGATATTCCCAGGCGGTCTCCCATCCAAGTACTGACCAGGCCCTACCCTGCTTAGCTTCCGAGATCAGACGAGATCGGGCGTGATCAGGGTGGTATGGCCGTAAGCCATGACTGAGTGCATTAGCTGCGTTTTTAAAGCTGTCCTTGCTGAGGCTGCTCCTGCCGTCGTCATGGAAACGTGAAAAAGCTTACAGCACCTGGTATTCCCAGGCGGTCTCCCATCCAAGTACTGACCAGGCCCTACCCTGCTTAGCTTCCGAGATCAGACGAGATCGGGCGTGATCAGCGTGGTATGGCCGTAAGCCATGACTGAGTGCATTAGCTGCGCTTTTAAAGCTGTCCTTGCCAAGGCTGCTCCTGTCCTCGTCATGGAAACGTGAAAAAACTTACAGCACCTGGTATTCCCAGGCGGTCTCCCATCCAAGTACTGACCAGGCCCTACCCTGCTTAGCTTCCGAGGTCAGACGAGATCAGGCGTGATCAGGGTGGTAGGGCCGTAAGCCATGACTGAGTGCATTAGCTGTGCTTTTAAAGCTGTCCTTGCTGAGGCTGCTCCTGCCGTCGTCATGGAAACGAGAAAAAACTTACAGCACCTGGTATTCCATGGCAGTCTCCCATCCAAGTACTGACCAGGCCCTACCCTGCTTAGCTTCCGAGATCAGACGTGATCAGGGTGGTATGGCCGTAAGCCATGACTGAGTGCATTAGCTGCGCTTTTAAAGCTGTCCTTGCTGAGGCTGCTCCTGTCGTCGTCTTGGAAACGTGAAAAAGCTTACAGCACCTGGTATTCCCAGGCAGTCTCCCATCCAAGTACTGACCAGGCCCTACCCTGCTTAGCTTCCGAGATCAGACGAGATCGGGCGTGATCAGGGTGGTATGGCCGTAAGCCATGACTGAGTGCATTAGCTGCGCTTTTAAAGCTGTCCTTGTTGAGGCTGCTCCTGCCGTCGTCATGGAAACATGAAAAAGCTTACAGCACCTGGTATTCCCAGGCGGTCTCCCATCCAAGTACTGACCAGGCCCTACCCTGCTTAGCTTCCGAGATCAGACGAGATCGGGCGTGATCAGGGTGGTATGGCCGTAAGCCATGACTGAGTGCATTAGCTGCGCTTTTAAAGCTGTCCTTGCCAAGGCTGCTCCTGTCCTCATCATGGAAACGTGAAAAAACTAACAGCACCTGGTATTCCCAGGCGGTCTCCCATTTAAGTACTGACCAGGCCCTACCCTGCTTAGCTTCCGAGATCAGACGAGATCGGGCGTGATCAGGGTGGTATGGCCGTAAGCCATGACTGAGTGCATTAGCTGTGCTTTTAAAGCTGTCCTTGCTGAGGCTGCTCCTGCCGTCGTCATGGAAACGTGAAAAAACTTACAGCACCTGGTATTCCCAGGCGGTCTCCCATCCAAGTACTGACCAGGCCCTACCCTGCTTAGCTTCCGAGATCAGACGAGATCGGGCGTGATGAGGGTGGTATGGCCGTAAGCCATGACTGAGTGCATTAGCTGTGCTTTTAAAGCTGTCCTTGCCAAGGCTGCTCCTGTCCTCGTCATGGAAACGTGAAAAAACTTACAGCACCTGGTATCCCCAGGCGGTCTCCCATCCAAGTACTGACCAGGCCCTACCCTGCTTAGCTTCCGAGATCAGACGAGATCGGGCGTGATCAGGGTGGTATGGCCGTAAGCCATGACTGAGTGCATTAGCTGTGCTTTTAAAGCTGTCCTTGCTGAGGCTGCTCCTGCCGTCGTCATGGAAACGTGAAAAAACTTACAGCACCTGGTATTCCCAGGCGGTCTCCCATCCAAGTACTGACCAGGCCCTACCCTGCTTAGCTTCCGAGATCAGACGAGATCGGGCGTGATCAGGGTGGTATGGCCATAAGGCATGACTGAGTGCATTAGCTGTGCTTTTAAAGCTTTCGTTGCCGCGGCTGCTCCTGCCGTCGTCATGGAATCGTGAAAAAGCTTACAGCACCTGGTATACCCAGGCGGGCTCCCAACCAAGTCCTGACCAGGCCCTACCCTGCTTAGGTTCCGAGATCAGACGAGATCAGGCGTGATCAGGGTGGTATGGCAGTACGCCATGACTGAGTGCATTAGCTGCGCTTTTAAAGCTGTCCTTGCTGAGGCTGCTCCTGCCGTCGTCATGGAAACGTGAAAAAACTTACAGCACCTGGTATTCCCAGGCGGTCTCCCATCCAAGTACTGACCAGGCGCTACCCTGCTTAGCTTCCGAGATCAGACGAGATCGGGCGTGATCAGGGTGGTATGGCCGTAAGCCATGACTGAGTGCATTAGCTGCGTTTTTAAAGCTGTCCTTGCTGAGGCTGCTCCTGCCGTCGTCATGGAAACGTGAAAAAACTTACAGCACCTGGTATTCCCAGGCGGTGTCCCATCCAAGTACTGACCAGGCCCTACCCTGCTTAGCTTCCGAGATCAGACGAGATCTGGCGTGATCAGGGTGGTACGGCCGTAAGCCATGACTGAGTGCATTAGCTGTGCTTTTAAAGCTGTCCTTGCCAAGGCTGCTCCTGTCCTCGTCATGGAAACGTGAAAAAACTTACAGCACCTGGTATTCCCAAGCGGTCTCCCATCCAAGTACTGACCAGGCCCTACCCTGCTTAGCTTCCGAGATCAGACGAGATCGGGCGTGATCAGGGTGGTATGGCCGTAAGCCATGACTGAGTGCATTAGCTGTGCTTTTAAAGCTGTCCTTGCCAAGGCTGCTCCTGTCCTCGTCATGGAAACGTGAAAAAACTTACAGCACCTGGTATTCCCAGGCGGTCTCCCATCCAAGTACTGACCAGGCCCTACCCTGCTTAGCTTCCGAGATCAGACGAGATCGGGCGTGATCAGGGTGGTATGGCCGTAAGCCATGACTGAGTGCATTAGCTGCGCTTTTAAAGCTGTCCTTGCTGAGGCTGCTCCTGCCGTCGTCATGGAAACGTGAAAAAACTTACAGCACCTGGTATTCCCAGGCGGTCTCCCATCCAAGTACTGACCAGGCCCTATCCTGCTTAGCTTCCGAGATCGGATGAGATCGGGCGTGATCAGGGTGGTATGGCCGTAAGCCATGACTGAGTGCATTAGCTGCGCTTTTAAAGCTGTCCTTGCTGAGGCTGCTCCTGTCGTCGTCTTGGAAACGTGATAAAGCTTACAGCACCTGGTAATCCCAGGCAGTCTCCCATCCAAGTACTGACCAGGCCCTACCCTGCTTAGCTTCCGAGATCAGACGAGATCGGGCGTGATCAGGGTGGTATGGCCGTAAGCCATGACTGAGTGCATTAGCTGCGCTTTTAAAGCTGTCCTTGTTGAGGCTGCTCCTGCCGTCGTCATGGAAACGTGAAAAAGCTTACAGCAACTGGTATTCCCAGGCGGTCTCCCATCCAAGTACTGACCAGGCCCTATCCTGCTTAGCTTCCGAGATCAGACGAGATCGGGCGTGATCAGGGTGGTATGGCCGTAAGCCATGACTGAGTGCATTAGCTGCGCTTTTAAAGCTGTCCTTGCCAAGGCTGCTCCTGTCCTCGTCATGGAAACGTGAAAAAACTTACAGCACCTGGTATTCCCAGGCGGTCTCCCATTTAAGTACTGACCAGGCCCTACCCTGCTTAGCTTCCGAGATCAGACGAGATCGGGCGTGATCAGGGTGGTATGGCCGTAAGCCATGACTGAGTGCATTAGCTGTGCTTTTAAAGCTGTCCTTGCTGAGGCTGCTCCTGCCGTCGTCATGGAAATGTGAAAAAACTTACAGCACCTGGTATTCCCAGGCGGTCTCCCATCCAAGTACTGACCAGGCCCTACCCTGCTTAGCTTCCGAGATCAGACGAGATCGGGCGTGATCAGGGTGGTATGGCCGTAAGCCATGACTGAGTGCATTAGCTGTGCTTTTAAAGCTGTCCTTGCCAAGGCTGCTCCCGTCCTCGTCATGGAAACGTGAAAAAACTTACAGCACCTGGTATTCCCAGGGGGTCTCCCATCCAAGTACTGACCAGGCCCTACCCTGCTTAGCTTCCGAGATCAGACGAGATCGGGCGTGATCAGGGTGGTATGGCCGTAAGCCATGACTGAGTGCATTAGCTGCGCTTTTAAAGCTGTCCTTGCTGAGGCTGCTCCTGCCGTCGTCATGGAAACGTGAAAAAACTTACAGCACCTGGTATTCCCAGGCGGTCTCCCATCCAAGTACTGACCAGGCCCTATCCTGCTTAGCTTCCGAGATCGGATGAGATCGGGCGTGATCAGGGTGGTATGGCCGTAAGCCATGACTGAGTGCATTAGCTGCGCTTTTAAAGCTGTCCTTGCTGAGGCTGCTCCTGTCGTCGTCTTGGAAACGTGATAAAGCTTACAGCACCTGGTAATCCCAGGCAGTCTCCCATCCAAGTACTGACCAGGCCCTACCCTGCTTAGCTTCCGAGATCAGACGAGATCGGGCGTGATCAGGGTGGTATGGCCGTAAGCCATGACTGAGTGCATTAGCTGCGCTTTTAAAGCTGTCCTTGTTGAGGCTGCTCCTGCCGTCGTCATGGAAACGTGAAAAAGCTTACAGCAACTGGTATTCCCAGGCGGTCTCCCATCCAAGTACTGACCAGGCCCTATCCTGCTTAGCTTCCGAGATCAGACGAGATCGGGCGTGATCAGGGTGGTATGGCCGTAAGCCATGACTGAGTGCATTAGCTGCGCTTTTAAAGCTGTCCTTGCCAAGGCTGCTCCTGTCCTCGTCATGGAAACGTGAAAAAACTTACAGCACCTGGTATTCCCAGGCGGTCTCCCATTTAAGTACTGACCAGGCCCTACCCTGCTTAGCTTCCGAGATCAGACGAGATCGGGCGTGATCAGGGTGGTATGGCCGTAAGCCATGACTGAGTGCATTAGCTGTGCTTTTAAAGCTGTCCTTGCTGAGGCTGCTCCTGCCGTCGTCATGGAAATGTGAAAAAACTTACAGCACCTGGTATTCCCAGGCGGTCTCCCATCCAAGTACTGACCAGGCCCTACCCTGCTTAGCTTCCGAGATCAGACGAGATCGGGCGTGATCAGGGTGGTATGGCCGTAAGCCATGACTGAGTGCATTAGCTGTGCTTTTAAAGCTGTCCTTGCCAAGGCTGCTCCTGTCCTCGTCATGGAAACGTGAAAAAACTTACAGCACCTGGTATCCCCAGGCGGTCTCCCATCCAAGTACTGACCAGGCCCTACCCTGCTTAGCTTCCGAGATCAGACGAGATCGGGCTTGATCAGGGTGGTATGGCCGTAAGCCATGACTGAGTGCATTAGCTGTGCTTTTAAAGCTGTCCTTGCTGAGGCTGCTCCTGCCGTCGTCATGGAAACGTGAAAAAACTTACAGCACCTGGTATTCCCAGGCGGTCTCCCATCCAAGTACTGACCAGGCCCTACCCTGCTTAGCTTCCTAGATCAGACGAGATCGGGCGTGATCAGGGTGGTATGGCCGTAAGCCATGACTGAGTGCATTAGCTGTGCTTTTAAAGCTTTCGTTGCCGCGGCTGCTCCTGCCGTCGTCATGGAATCGTGAAAAAACTTACAGCACCTGGTATTCCCAGGCGGTCTCCCATCCAAGTACTGACCAGGCCCTACCCTGCTTAGCTTCCGAGATCAGACGAGATCGGGTGTGATCAGGGTGGTATGGCCGTAAGCCATGACTGAGTGCATTAGCTGCGCTTTTAAAGCTGTCCTTGCTGAGGCTGCTCCTGCCGTCGTCATGGAAACGTGAAAAAACTTACAGCACCTGGTATTCCCAGGCGGTGTCCCATCCAAGTACTGACCAGGCCCTACCCTGCTTAGCTTCCGAGATCAGACGTGATCAGGGTGGTATGGCCGTAAGCCATGACTGAGTGCATTAGCTGCGCTTTTAAAGCTGTCCTTGCCGCAGCTGCTCCTGCCGTCGTCATGGAATCGTGAAAAAACTTACAGCACCTGGTATTCCCAGGCGGTCTCCCATCCAAGTACTGACCAGGCCCTACGCTGCTTAGCTTCCGAGATCAGACGAGATCGGGCGTGATCAGGGTGGTATGGCCGTAAGCCATGACTGAGTGCATTAGCTGCGCTTTTAAAGGTGTCCTTGTTGAGGCTGCTCCTGCCGTCGTCATGGAAACGTGAAAAAGCTTACAGCACCTGGTATTCCC
>NC_081540.1:14954795-14957295 GCF_030273125.1 Centropristis striata
TCTAATTGGCCGCGCCTCTCCAACATCGATGTCATGTTCTATCCAGCTGGTACGAGAAGGAATGTCACCAAATAAACACGGAAATTTCAAGATTAGTTCAGACAGTTCAGTTCGTTTGAACTCCGACAAATGAGAGAGCAGCATTTCCAAGTTACCGAGAGATTCAGAGTTATTTAGCCGCCCATACAGCAAAGTTTCGTCTGGCTCTGGCACCCCGTCTCTCTCATGCGCAACAGGCACAGAATTAACAATCAGAACTGGTCGCACACACTTGTCATCATCTTGTTCTAAGTCTGCACCGGTTACCCTCTGGTAATAAGGTTTTAGCAAATTTACATGGCATAGTTGAGTTGATTTCTTGCGCCCAGGCGTTTGAATTACATAATTCAAATCCGACATTTTTTCTGCGACAGTGTAAGGGCCTGTATATCTTGCTTGGAACGGCGACCCCACCAAAGGCATAAGCGCAAGGACCTGATCTCCCGGAGCAAAGACACGACGTTCAGTGCGATGGTCATATATGTTTTTCATTTTGCTCTGAGATGCCTGTAATTTCTCCTTCGCCATCCCACCAGCTACAAATAAACGATGTCTAAACCCATTAACAAAGTCTATCAAATTCTTTGGCGGCTCTACATCCACCCAGCCATCTTTGAGCACTGACAAAGGGCCTCGCACAGTATGTCCAAAAACCAAATCATTTGGGCTGAAACCTGTACTCTCCTGTACAGCCTCTCTCGCAGCCAGCATTAACCACGGGAGCCCCTCTTCCCAGTCCCCCTCTAACTCGGTACAATACGCACGCAAAAGAGACTTCAGGGTCTGATGGAACCTTTCTAACGCGCCTTGGCTCTGTGCGTGGTAAGCTGACGACTGGTTATGTTGAATGCGCAGAAGTTTTAACACTTGTGCAAACATGTGCGATGTAAAATTTGAGCCTTTATCACTCTGTACCACCTTAGGAATGCCAAAGACTGAGATAAACTGAGTCAGTGCCTTCACAACAGATTTAGTAGTTATTGACCTCAACGGATATGCAGCAGGATATCTGGTACTCTGACACATTATGGTTAGGAGGTACTTACAGCCCGACTTAGAACACGGCAACGGTCCCACACAATCCACAATCAGATGCTGAAAAGGTTCACTTACGGCAGGAATAGGTTGCAGTGGCGCTGGTTTAATGCCCTGATTTGGCTTACCGGTCAACTGACACACATGACATGTTTTTATGTACAAGGACACATCTCTTTTTAAGCGCGGCCAAAAAAAATGTTTCAAGATGTTTAAATAAGTTTTTCTGACCCCAAAATGGCCACAGTCATCGTGAGCAACTTTTAGCACTGCAGGACGAAATTTTTCCGGCACCACCAACTGAAACACGGCATTTCCAACTACATCATTACAGACGGAAACCCATTTTCTGAAAAGTACCCCGTTTTGCAAAAAATAACCACTGGCTGCATCATTTATCTCAGAAGTGGACACAACATGCCTGAATATTTCTGTCAGAGAGGAATCATCTTGCTGTTCCTTCAGCAACTCAGTTTGAGAAACAGACAACGGAAAATCAGACAGTGAGGGAACCTCCAAACTGACGTCACCACACCTGTCAGGCAACGCCTCCGACTTCGCCATTGCGCGTGTGACCGCACAGGCTGAAATTACATCGGAGCCCTTACCAGAGACAGCATCAACCGGACAGAGACTAACCACAGGTGAGGGAGGAGCGTCAGCCCACACCCAGCTACCAGCCAAGCCGTTTCCCAAGATGAAATCAACTCCATCAATTGGCAACGCCGGCCGCACTCCCACAGCAACTTCACCCTTCACAAGCTCACAGTCAATAACCATTTTATGTAAAGGAATAGGCAAAACTGTTAAACCCATCCCACGACTGAGTAAACGGTCACCAGTGTCTGTGTCAGACGATAACGGCAAAACAGAGTCCACAATATAAGAGTCATAAGCACCTGTATCCCTCAGTATTTTTATCGGTACTTTAACATCACTTCCTTTCACAGACACAAAACCGTCTCTGATAAACGGAGCATATGCAGCCAAAACATCCGGCTCACAAGAATCAATAGAAAGAGCGTCATGTAACCCAACAGGTGCAGCAAACGCCGCAGGTTTAACACATTTCATCCCCTTACCCTTAGAATGTAACACAGGACAATCGCTTTTCCAGTGACCGGACTCGTGGCAATAGTTACAGGGTCCAGTTCTGTCAGACTTGCTACGTGGCGTTTTTTGATCAAACTTAATCACAGTATTTTTCCACGGCCGTGTGTTTTCAAATGGAGCAGCAACAGATCTCTTCTCCCGACCGCCCGCGTCATCACGCACAGTGCGCTCTCTAAAGTTACTCTTATGGATCAACACATATTCATCAGCTGACACCGCAGCCTCAGCAGCAGTGATGTCCTTTCTCTCATTAACATACGTAGAGACATGACTCTGAAGTGAATTTTTAAACTGCTCCAAAACAACTAACTCA
>NC_081540.1:14964795-14972295 GCF_030273125.1 Centropristis striata
AGTCTGTGGCAGAGGCCCCCAGCACCGCTGTTGACACTACATGGCTGGATCCCCAGACAGCAGAGGCGGCTGCCAAGAGGTCCGGGGGTGAGCTGTGGAAAGGTCAGCTGGTCATCGTGTTCGGGAAGTACACCGGTCAGACCTTCAGGTGGCTTCTGGAAAACGATGTCGGCTGGCTGGTGTGGTTGCTGTTTCAGTACTGCCAGCAGGGAGAGCAGAACAAGCTGCTGAAGTGGCAGAAGGAGCGACTGCTTGAGTACGCCAGAGAGTTCCCTCCTGTCACATGGCACCTTGATAGGAGGCTGAAGGTAAGATAAACTCAGTTACCTTTTAGACCTGAGTAATCGATGTTCAGCAGTAACCAGTATTAGTAAAAGTATTCATTTATGAGATTATTCTCTGGTTGTGTTCTGTTTTTTCTGCAGAAAGTGCAAATGAAGAAAGACCGGGCTCCTCCGACCGTCTCCGACCTCTCTCAGCAGGACCCTAGCTACGCCAGCGATGCCGAGTTGTTGGCTGCTGCAGGTATAGTAGTATTATGCTGAAATGAACATGAAATTACTATGTAGTATGCTGTGGAGCTGCTCGGACTTGTGTTTGTGCCACGAGAAATTCATCAGTGTGTCTCGAGCAATGCAGTTGATACATTTTTGTGGCGTTCTCCTCTTCAGAGAGTGTCCTGGACGAGTCCGAGGCGTCGGTCAGCACGCAGCTGACAACCTGGGGAGACCTCGCCAGCTCCGTGTGCCAGGACGACAGGCCAGGGCCCTCGTCCCTCCGACAGACCTCGGAACCCGGTGGCGTCGTGCTGGAGGGCTGGCAGAAGTTCTGGGAGCAGCCGCCTGAATCCGCCCAAGCCCTTGGTATAGCCCCCGCGAACATCAAGTGGCTGAAGACCAACGAGACCTACGGGCTGTTCGAGAGGGCGTCCAGGTACAAGAACGTCAGGGGAGAGATTTCCGAGAGGAAGCTCTTTAAGGAGAAGATGGAGTTCCACCCGCCCCCACCTCCTATGGCCGTCAAGGGAGCTGTGCCCAACATGCTCTCCTTCTTCACCACCCCTGCCTTCTTCTGGCGCCCGGTCGGCGTGATGAAGGCGTTGATCCGCTGCCCCAACACCAACTGCCCCGCACCGCCAGGAGCGTACCTGGAGAAGAAAGGCTTCGGCAGCTACGCCAGGCAAGTGTGTGGCATGAAGTTCAACTACACCCTGTTGACAGAGAAGCTTACATGCCCACATTGTCGAAAGATGAGGCAGACCGTGAGCCAGGCGCACGGTGATGCGGACGACAGTGAAGATGAGGGGGCAGACACACACAGTGCCCAACAGTACACGTGGCTGGCACACAGTCCCAAGATTCTGATGAACCTCGCCCCGGCCATCAGAAGCATGTTCCCTGCCATACTGTGTGGGAAGCGTGCTGTGGACAGAGGTGTGGTCACCCTGCTCAGTGACCGACTCAACGCTGTCTCAATGAGCAAGGTGCAGAGGCTGCTGCAGCAGGGCCACGACGAGTGGTACGTGGAGCGGCGTGACCTGTACCAGACTCTGCTGTACGATGCCCACACAGCTGGATCTGCTTCATCTCAGGGGGGCATCCTGTCCTATGTGAGAGCAGCTGGCACTTACACCCCTCCCATTGCCCAGTCTCCCCTTCCGTCTGCTCGTCTCCTGAGGCGTGCTCACCTGATCATGGAGATCGAAAAGATGCCCGTCTACAGACACCAGATCCTCAGTGTGACTGGAGAAATCCTGTGCATTGATGGTACAAGAAAAGTATGTATAAAGTACTTGTCATTTATTAAAATCATATGGAACAGGCAGACTGTTAATAAACACCATGCAACAAATGTTCTGCTCCTTTCTTTTCTTAGGTCCTCAAGAAGATATATGGTGATGGCCAGGGTACCATGCAGTACGTCACCAGTGTACTGAACGAGTGGGGCCAGTTCTTGACGACAGTGGTGGTGGCAGCTGAGTCAGAGGGGTGCTACGCGCGCATGGCGAAAGGTCTCATTGCCCGGTTTCGACGTGCCAATGCTCCTGCACCAAAAGTAATTTATGCAGACAACAACTGCTGTCGGTAAGTTTAATAACAATTCCTTTGAAACCTATAAGAAAATTAATCAACGTGACGTACAAAACAGTAAACATTACTTTACTTACATTACATTACATTTTTGCAAGAAAACACATTCATTTTATAGTTATAAAAACATGTAACACACATGTACAAAATGTTGATATCATTTCAGTGACAGCGGTTCCTCCTTTCTGGAGAGTCTGTTTGCTGATTGGGTGCAGCAGGGTGCTGTGGTCAGACTGGACATCCGACACTGGCTACATCGCTGGGATGCTGTTGTGATCAAACAGAGCCATGCCAAGTACGGGTTGTTCATGAGTGCCTTGGCGGGTGCGGTGCTCGCCTACAACAAGACGGACATGATGCTCCTAGTCCAGGCTGTCAGGAGTGGCAACGGAGAGCTGTACGGCAGGTATTCCGACGAGGAGATGGTAGCCTTCCTCAAGCCTCACCAGGTCAGATCGTATGTGAGGCGCATCACCCGTGGGGTTGTGGTAAGTGTGACATTGATCCACATATGCAATTTTTGAATAAGAAGCAATCTTGCTTATTTTCTGTCAATTTTGGATTCAACTGTACTGGAAATAAATGCAAGATCATTAGGAGTAGCAACACTTTCCAATTATTGTGATGTGATTTAACACTCAAAGCTGAGAATATACAGTCATGGAAAAAAATATTAGACCCTTTTTTTCTTCAATTTTTGTTCATTTTAATGTCTGGTACAACTAAAGGTACAATTGTTTGGACGAATATAATGATGACAACAAAAATAGCTCACAAGAGATTAATTTAATTTTATGTATATGTTATAGGAGTCTGCTTTGGTGATTGAGGCCATCATTGCCGAGTTCAGGGGACCAGCAGGCCTGGACATTGATGGAATCCCCCTGTTCAAGTCAACAGAGGCAGTTGATGCTCACTGGGCAACTGCAAGCAAGCATCTCGGCTGCATGCAGGTGGGTTGATGTCTTTTCACTTATCATGTGTTATTATAAAACCACTCACACTTGTGGACACCAGTTTAAATAAGGAACTTGAATTTGTTGTGTTTTACAGGATCCCCCTGGCATACAGCTGTATGTGTCTGTGAAGGTTGTGGTGCTGAATGGTGTTCGGCTCAACAAGTACAGGTGCCGGAGAGGCAGTAACTCTTTGGAGGGGTTGCACGCACACCTTTACAATGCCATACCTTCACAGAGATGTGGGATTATGCCGTTCCAAGTGAGTAATTGAAAATAAACACTTCAATATAGCGTAGTTTCAATGATGCATTTTATTTCACAGCTTTAGTCATCACTTCCAAGCCTATACAATACCAGTCAAAATGGTCATGTGTTTCAGGCATACCTGATGGCCTTTGCTGTGCAGTGGAACAACCGCATGGCATCACTCCGGTTTGCTGGCGGTCAGGGTCGGCAGACGTCATGCATGGACGCGCGGCAGATCCAGCGCATCAATCAGCAGGCTGAGCTTCTGTTCGGCAAGGAGCACGTCCTGGAGCCCAACTTTGCTGCTCCACTGCCCGTCCCTGATGCGTACGAGCACCCAGACGAGGAGGAGCTCCTTGGCGTGGAGTATGCCGTGTGCCAGTCTACCAGCTTCACTGCTAAAAATTTCTATGTGCAGAAAGGTACAGCATTTAATCACACATTAAATTGTACACATGAAGCAAGGTTATACTTACTTATCCATAGTTTTTCATGCAAATTCTAGCAATGACAACAAACATGGTATAAAATTAACCTTTAACACCATGAAGCAAAGAAACATAATATTGCATAATACACATGCATAATATTGAATGAAGTGGTTGTTACGCAGACACATTTGTGATCGGTGCAATTTCATATTTGCAGTTGAGGAAGAGCAGTCTCGTGAGGAGGAGGAGGAGGAGGAGGAGTCTGAGAAGTCGGCTGAGACAGATGAAGATGAAGAGATGGCAGATGAGGGTCTTGGCATGTCTGCAGAGTCAGAGGAGGATCCTATTGATAGCTTCTGTAGGAACCATGCCATCCTCACCAAGGCAGAACAGGTGGAGGAGGAGGACAGCCCCGCTCTGCAAGATGTGCTCATGACCCAGGGACATCTGCATCTGCCAGGAATAGAAGAAGTGGAGGCACTGGCCTTGCTGCTCCTAGAACTGGTAGACGACAGTGACCGCCACCTAGTGCCAGCTGACCTGAGGCAGAAGATCATCACCGCCGCCAGCTCTCTTCACGAGCACGACAAGACCGCCGCCAGATTTGTTAAAAAATATGAGTCCAGGTGGGGCTACACCCTGTTTGGCCGGTGTCTTGGGGCTGACACCCACGAGACCAGAGCAGCTCAGAAAACAAAGTTTGGCTGGATGAGGTTCCCTCAGGCGGCACAGGTGACAGAGGACAGCCGTCTGCTCTACCTCCTCATCAAGATGCTCAAAAACCGACCGCCGTGCAGTCAACTCTCCTCCCCCAGTAAAGTCGTGGCTTCTATTAAGGGGCAGTATAAAAGGATTGCAGACCGACTAAGAGACGATGCCATCCTGTGCGGCCTCGCCATTCCTCTGCCCAATGTGAATGCGAAATCCATCTCCACCTTTATTGTGAGGGAGGAGAAAAAGGCCAACTACAGAGCAACAGTAATGCCCAGAGTGACACCACACAAGAAAGTGTTGTCAGACACACCGCTTCCAGAAGCTCCTGTGCTGCCAACATCCTTGCCTCCACCAGATCGGCCTGAAGTGCAGTACCAGCACCTTCATCACCTGGCTGGGAAAAGGCAGGGTGAGAAGCGGAGGTAAGTTGTAATGAGCACTTCATTCCTCCTGTTGGAAGGACTACTTGTGTAGACTGTGAAAATCAAAAAGCACTTATGGCATATCAATACTCATCATCACGTTTGTTTTATATTTCCAGGTTAGCTTTTGAAGAGCCAGAACCGGCCCCTGTGAACCGACCCATTCCGCCAAACCCCGCGAACCGGCCCATTCAGCCAAAGCCTGCTGCGTCTGCCCATATTCCACCCGCTGTGTCGGCAGCGGCACCTCTACTCCTGGTTCTTCCTGCACAGCCACAAGCTCCCTCCATCAAACTTCTGGGGCCATCAGGCAGTCAGGGCTTTGTACCTGTGGCACAGCCCCCTGCACCAACCACCAAGCAACTCATGCCCAACAAGTCCTTGCGGCCATGTGGGGCTTGCCAAGTGCCTCAGTGTGGTGGGCAGCGGAAAAGGTACACACCTTCAAAGGACAAAGCAGCTGGAAGCAACCAGAAGATATTTACCTATTGCCCGGCAACTAGGAAATCCACTACCTCTGGGTTTGAAGATGTTTGTTATGATAATTTTGAACACTTCAAAAGTGTGGTGGATATAGCCTTAGAAAAAAGGAAAAGCAATTAGAAAAATAACTGTTACTTACCTGTGTGGTGTGATCTCCTGTCTCCTGTGATAATGTAAATAAAAGATTTTTGTGTGTTTTTATACTTGTCTGGCCTTTGCATATTTGTTTTGCGAATAATATTTGGTAATCTATGAATAACATTTTAAGGGATAAAGTAGATAAAAGATTTTGTAGCACATCATTGTAATTTGTCTATTCGAGGTTCAACTTTGTAGTTTGCCTTTTATTGTTATTTCCTCTTACTACAGTCATGGGAAAAAATATTAGCCCACCGATTTAACTTCAATTTCTTGTTCATTTTAATGCCTGGTATAACTCAAGGTACAATTGTTTTGACAAATAGAATGACAACAAAAATAGCTCACAAGAGTTTAATTGAAGAGCTGATATCGAGCCATTTTCCATGGTTTTCTTGATAATAACCAAATCATTATCCAGAAAACCATGGAAAATGGCTCGATATCAGCTCTTCAATTAAACTCTTATGAGCTGTTTTTCTTGTTATCATTATATTTGTCCAAACAAATGTACCTTGAGTTATACCAGGCATTAAAATGAACAAGAAATTGAAGAAAACAAGGGTAGTCTAATTTTCTCCCATGACTGTATATTAACCCGATAAAGCCAAGTGTATCATATTAGATACAGTAATTTTTGAGACCTCTACATCATCAAAAACCTGATGTATACATGTGTTGAAGATAAACAAATTGAGCAACAAATTGCACAAAAATATCAGATGTAGCAAAAATGATATGCAGGTTCCACGACTGGATCAGTTATTGCTGCATTAAAAAACTTAATATCAGCTGATGTATGATGTTTTGTTATATGGGAAAAATATGTATTTTGCATGTTTGAGGAAAAAGGAAAAGTCAAAGTCTTAATAGGTTAAAAATGTTAGGTTTTATATGTTTTTGTTAGTTCAAGAAAAACAATCTGTGAGCAACAAATTGCACAAAAAGACCTGATGTATCAAATATGATACAAATTAGAATTCATATATGCAATTTATTTATTTTTTCGTCAGCAGGTTAATAAGCACTCGGTTTTTAAAAAAAAATAATTTTCTGGCAATTATTTCCTGGTTCAGGCTTCATAGGGTTAAGTATTGTTAGAAAAATTGCATGAGGAAACCTTGAAAATTGATAATCTGTCACCGACAGAAAAAATCTGTCACCAACAGAAAAAACCTCACCATTTTTCTGCGCATTCGTTGATGGGGAAATGAAGAGCTGGAGACGTCCAAGTTTCTCAGTTTAACAAAAGCTTTATTACAATACGTCAAAAAATGTGCACTTTACAGAGATCTCCGGGTTCAAAATTAACTCATGTCCCTGAATACAAACAGACGTGTTTCAGTTCGTGAAGTCTGAACCACGACCCTCTCCCTGGAACCCATTAAAATACTAACATTTGTTTACAAAACATGCTGGTCGATTTCTTCCAGGAAGTTCCGCCTTCTTGATCCGCTCATTCGCCAGTTTTAATGCATACAACGGCACGTCATGCCACCTGGTTGCTTGCTGCCGAAACCAGGCCTTGCCCTGACCTACTAACAAACTTGTTAGCACAAAAATGTTTTCCTTGTAATGACTTACAGAGATTCTCACACGGGATTTTCATTCGGCCTTCTGTGGTCTCCCCTCTCCAGACACACATACACACACACACACACACACACTCACAAATGCACATACACACACAGCAAAAACTGTGCATCAATATATCTGGATGTCATTCTTTGTGATTTATAGAATCTTAATCAGTTTAAGCAAATGGAATATATGTAATTAAAGTAATCATAGTTTTCTACATCAATATTAACACACAAACACAATCAATGTATCAAAATCATATTACCTGATTAATATAAATGCATAGAGATAGACATTATCAAGATTTAGTGAATTACGCATGCATAGTGACCTGTGATGACTGTTGGGAGAAAAATCACAAAGAGGAAAAAGAGAAGAAGACAGTAACATTTCATTTTAAACAAGTATATTATTCAAATTATTCTAACAATTCCCT
>NC_081540.1:14992295-15039795 GCF_030273125.1 Centropristis striata
TTAAATATATCTACATTTCAAGTTGGATTAAATAACTGCAGTAATTAAAGTGTTAAAATATAATGAACTTCTTTTTGGTTTTGTCAGCAATCATAATGTAAGAAATTGTTTTTAAAGCGTCTTGAAAGCAGATTAGTTTGATTTAATTATTACAAAAAGCTATTTTACCATCGCTAAAGTTTTTATTCAAGAGAAAACTGTCTTTGTACTAAATCTATGTTTACTATGAATTAACTCAATATGTGTTTATTTCAACTTGTATTAAATTATTGCACTACTTGTTCATAAAGTATATCAATAAATACATATTGATTTAATGCAGTGTGGACATTAATCATTAAATCAGAAACATTTGTGACATAATTAAATTATGAAGAACAATTCAAAATAATAAAATAATGAAATTATATATATTTTATAATAATTTAAAGAAAAATATACAAGTAACTGCAGTAACTGTTAATAAATTATATCAATACACATTTCATTTATTTATAGATTTTTCTAATGCGGTATGAATTTTTGACATATAATTAAAGTGTTAAATAATAATGAATATATATATATATATATATATATATATATTATATATATATTATTATTATATATTATATTATATAATTATAATAAAATAAATCTTTAGATAAATTATCAAAAATATAATCAAAATGAATATATAATAAAAAGGTTTTTATTTATTTGTCCCACTGTAATATGATGACTATTTAATCATTTAGTTTAGTTATATCTTAACTATCTTATCTATTTTTCTGAGTTTGTAAAATATTTATATTTTTAATTTTTCTCTGTTTTATTCTGTATATTAATTCTGGCCCCAGGCAAGCTGCTAATTAGCAATCTCTGGCTATCACACTGCATCGGCCGATGCCGATACAAGTAAAAAAACGCAAATATCGGCCCGATATATTGGCCGGCAGATGTTTTGGTCGACCGATAAAATACTGTTGCAATCAAATCAATTTTGTTGCTAATCTTTGACATATCCAAGACTCTAATCACCACCAAAGCCTCCAGCTCAATAGTATTTATTATGTGGAAAATGATTGTTTTGTTTGTGTTATTTGGAAGAAATTATGAAATAATTCAAATATATAAACTGCCATTTAAAGGGTTAAAATCCTGAAAATGATTGAATGTTTGGTATTTTTAAACAAGTCTGAAGTTGTTTAAGAGATTTATGGGGAAAAAAAGGAGAAAAACATAGTGATGTATGATGATTTAATAGCAGTTATTTTGTGCATTTATATTTTTGCCACAAAGGTGTCCAGAAGGTGCAAAATGCATCAATAGAGTATAAATGACATGGGATTTAAACAATGTTACTAAAAAGAAAAGTTCTTGAAAAAACTCATGCCTCAAGCTATAACACGACCAAAATGATCATCAAATGAAAAAAAAATGGTCATAAGGGTTAAGAGCTGCTGTGAGGTTTATAAACCAGCAGATGTCACTGTGCTGCTGCTGAGTCTGAAGCCCCAAAGCCCCAAAGCTTCACAATGCTTCCTGCACCGTCCCTAAAACACATACAATTAATACAAGTTTATTACAGCATGTGTACATGGACACAGATACACTTTACATTCTTTCAGCTTTATACAGTGTGTCCCACAGAGTCACTTTTAATCACAGCACCAGGGAGGAGGCAGATGTTACACATCAGGAAGTGTTTCTAGAGAAAAATATTGATCACTAAAGAGATGAAATCAGACAAATGAATGCTTTGTGTTTGAGTCTGAGACAGATCTGCTTCACAGTGCAGAGTGTGAGTGATGGTGAACAGACTGAACTTTAATTTCAGTCAGCAGAGTTTCTGTCCACAGGAGAGACTCTCAGACCTGCAGAGGACACAGAGACACTGAGGAACCATATAATAGAAGCCTAAACCCAGGATAAAGAGGTTCAGTGAATGTGGTGTTGAAGGTGTGGAGATGGATCAGTGTGTCAGAGGAGACTCTGTAGTGCCAGCAGGACAGTCCACATACACTGCTACTCTGGAGGAGGAGGAGGAGGAGGAGGAGGAGGAGGAGGAGGAGGAGGAGGAGCTTCTGTTATTGTGCCAGACATAGTAACCACCATCAGAGCACTGAAGACTCCAGGACTGATCGTTCAATCCAAACCAACAGTCTTCACTGCCTCCTCTCCTCCTGATTCCTCTGTAACTCACTGATATATCAACCCATCCTCTCCACTCGACCTCCCAGTAACAGCGACCAGTCAGACCAGTTCTACACAGCAGCTGAGGACACCAGCCGTCAAATCTGTCTGGATGATCAGGATATGACTGATCCTCTCTCACATATGTCACCTTCCTGTTGTTGTCAGACAGTTTGAGACTTCTGTTCACTGTGTTTGTGTCCAGTTTCAGTTCACAGACATCTGATGGAGAGAACAAGACACAAAACAGCTGCAGGTTATTGTCTGTTGATTTATTAACAACTTTACTGACGATTACTCAAAGAAAATCATTCAAAGTTTCACAGTGTAACAGTAAGTTAACATGAGAGTCAACATGTCAGTAATATTGTGTGTTTTTCCTCATGTGGACTCGAGGATGACAGCTGATGGAGATCCCCATCAATAAACACACGTAGTGAATAAAGTCTCACTATTAAAAGTGACAAATCATCTTCCACTGCAGCACTAAGCAGCTCTGAACCATCTGCTTTATTAAACTGTTATTAGCTCCACCAAAGACGTCACATTCAGCACAAAGTTCACACCTTTGATCATCAAATGTCAAACTGTCCACTGCTACAGAAAACTTTCACCACAGTCTGGATTTTTAAATGAATATCAGAGGGCTGTGGCTCCACCAACTGGCTTTAAGGTGCTTTTCATTGACCAGGGGCCAGATGCAAAAAAAATCAACAGACAAATGTGCATCCATCTAAATGTGCTGTGACATATGCAGCTGAGTTCTGATGAATGAAGCTGAAACACACTCACATTTCCTCACACCAGGTCTCAGTCTCTGCAGTCCACCATGGTCCACCCTGCAGGAAGAGACACAGTCACAATCAACTTCAGATCACCATTAAACGTCAACCAGAAACACTCAGAGACAGAGACACAGTGAGAGCTGCTGTATGTCCACCTGTCCATAACTGAGAGTGTCCACCTGAGTGTGTGTCCACACTTGAGAGCGTTCACCTGCCTGTCCATACCTGAAAGTGTCCACCTGTCTGTCCATAACTGAAAGTGTCCACCTGTCTGTCCATACCTGAGAGCGTCCACCTGTCTATCCATACCTGAGTGTCCAGACCACACACACACACACACACACACACACGTACACACACACGGTCAGCATAAACTCTCTAAAAAATAAGTATTTTGTTGCTAGATGTTCATTATGGTAATGGTCTCAGACACCAATAGAGCTAAAAAGCAGACAGCTGTTAACATAGAGGGTTTACTTCTAAAAACAGTTTGATTCTGACTTCAGAGTAGCAGGTTTTAACTGTGACTTTATTTGAACATGGAAACAAATTGAATGTTAAAGTGCAGCTCCTCGTCCTCCCTCCTCCTCTCCCTGCTCTCTCTCTCTGTCTGCAGACACTCCCTCTTCCCTCCCCATCAGCTCTAAAGTTATAAGGGTGGGTGTAGCCTGCAGAGCTGACAGGCTCCACATCCTGCATATGTTGTTCAGATCAGAGCTCAGACCAGTTTCACTTCTCAGGAAACTGGTCTGAGGGCTACGTCTTTGAGAGGTGAAATGGTGCAAAAAGGAGTTCAGCTGGACCGGGAGAGCTTCTCTTGTTCGATCTTTCTGGATCCACTGAAGGATCCGGTGTGTCTTACCTGTGGACACAGCTACTGCATGAAGTGTATCAACAGCCACTGGGATGGAGAGGATCAGAAACCGGTCTACAGCTGCCCTCAGTGCAGGATGTTCTTCACGACGAGGCCCAACCTGGAGAAAAACATCATGTTAGCAGAATTAGTGGAGTAGCTAAAGAAAACCGATCGGCAGTCTATCTGTTATCTCTGCTCTGTGGACGAACATAAAGGCCACGACACGGTAGCAGAAAGGAGCGAAAGGCAGAAAGAGCTTGAGGTGAGTCGACTCAACATCCAGTGGAGAATCCAGGACAGAGAGAAAGATGCGAAGCTGCTTCCACAGGAGGTGGATGACATCAATCACTCTGCTGATAAAGCAGTGGAAGACAGTGAGAAGATGTTCACTGAGCTGATCCGTCTCATGGAGATAAGAAGCTGCGATGTGAAGCAGCAGGTCAGATCCCAGCAGGAAACTGAAGTGAGTGGTGTCAAAGAGGTGGAGGAGAAGCTGCAGCAGGAGATTATAGAACTGAAGAGGAAAGACGCTGAGCTGGAAAAGCTCTCACACACAGAGGATCACATCCAGTTTCTACACAGCTACCCCTCACTGTCAGCACTCAGTAAGTCTACATCCAGCATGCAGACTCATCCTCGCCGCCACTTTGACCATGTGACAGCAGCCGTGTCACGAGTCAACGACAAACTGCAGGACATCCTGAGAGACAAATGGACAGATGTCTCACTGACTGAAGTGGATGTTTTACTGCTGGCAGCAGAGCCAAAGACCAGAGCTGAGTTCTTACAGTATTCACGTGAAATCACTGTGGATCGAACCACAGTTAGTGGAGCGGCTAAGTGATATAATCTTTCAGTTTATGATACAAGCGTGAAAATTGGCATGAACACTCTCCATGGGTCACTTGACAAGAAAATTGTCCGAGACATTTAAAATTTTAAGATGGCGGCCATTTTTCAAGATGGCCGACACCTAAGTGGAGCAGTTAAGTGATATAATGGTTTATTTGGTGATACAAGCATAAAAATTGGCCTGAGCAGTCTCCATGGGTCACTTATCAAGAAAATTGTCTGAGACATTTGAAAGTGTAAGATGGCGGCCATTTTTCAAGATGGCCGACACCTTAGTGGAGCAATTAAATTATATAATGGTTTATTTGGTGATACAAGCATAAAAATTGGCATGAGCAGTATCTGTGGGTCACTTCACAACAACCCACCCACAGTTACTTGAAATTCCAAGATGGCAGCCATTTTCAAGATGGCCGACACCTTAGTGGAGCAATTGAATGATATAATGGTTTATTTGGTGATACAAGCATAAAAATTGGCATGAGCAGTATCTGTAGGTCACTTGACAATAAGCAACGCACAGTTACTTGAAATTCCAAGATAGCGGCCATTTTTCAAGATGGCCGACACCTTAGTGGAGCAGTTAAGTGATACAATGGTTTATTGGGTCATATACGCATAAAAACTGGCATGAGCAGTATCTGTGGGTCACTTGACAATAAGCCAGCCACAGCTACTTGAAATTTCAAGGCGGCAATTTTTTTTTTCAGGATGACTGCCGCCTGCCATGTGGGCCTTTAAATTATGAATTTTCTCATAGAAATGTATTGGGTTCCTCAAGAGAGGTTGTTTGACTGTGCTTTGTCTAAATCCTTGCCCACGACCTGTCCAGTTTGGTAAAACCTGACAGGAGTTCCCTCCCACCGGCGTAGCTCCGGGTTCACCGAAGTAGACATGCTCCCTTACCATGAGGGCTTTGTAAATACTTTTTTTAATTACTTTTTTTATAACTAACCATTACTACTGCCATTACTACTGCCATTAAACATGCCAAATAAATACTAAGCAGTGGGGAAACACAGTTGTGGTGCTGAACTTGAGCAATTTTAATTGAGCAATGGTTAATACTGAATGGCAATAATGACAGATCCAGAGGCAACAGCAGCTCTGGCTGACACAGAACCATGACAAACAGTATCTGAAACTATACTAGGGAACTAAACTGAAAATGTGAAAGCAATGCTACAAAGTAAAAACTGAACATGTCACATTAATAGGCTGGTGACAAAATAGAACATAATGCGCTGATGTGGCGAGGGGAAGCCAAGCCATAGGCCTACACTTGAAAACACAAAGGACAACAAGGAATAACACTGGCAAAAGAAACAAGCAAATAAGTTCTAGCAGGGGCAACTGAGTCCATATCTGTAGCACTTACACTTTCCAGTACAAGCCTTGGTGCACCCACATTTTGTCAACTCCCAACAACTCTCCGCAATAGGTGGAAGTGGAGTCCAGAAGACTTTCCACTCCTTGTCCTGTTTAACCCATCCCCAGTCGGACGGGCTCGGCATTTGTGGGTGTCTGTTCAATGCCTGTCCCCACACATATCCAGCCTCATAAGAAGTCTGGGATCTTCTTGACCTCTTGACATGGATATCTTTGGTATCTTCAGTGTCTTTAGCAGCAGTGGATGCCTTTTTTTGTGCCCTTTCCAGCTGTGTGTTGTTGAACATAAGTTTACAGCTTGAATGATATTTTGCTCTGTTTCTTGTCAATGTGCTTTCTATGCCATCACCTTCATCTAGTCGGGTTGGACTACGTAAGATAGGCAGAGCATTTATTTTATGAAATTATGGAACATTTGTGGCAATGGTATCATAACCAGTATGATCTTGGTGTCCTGCTGTTTGTTTTCTCAACTGTTATGATTGCTTCTGCAATGTCTGCAGCAAATTCAAAGGCAGAGGCCAAGGGTTTAGCCTTTTACCACTTTTTAATAAGCACTTTGATGTATGGGATACAACTAAGTTCATGCCTTAACCCTACACTTAGTCCAATTGTTCATCCAATGCCATTTTTACCCTGTACGATCTGTACACCACCCGGTTAACTAAAACTACTCAGAGTTGTCGTCTCTTCTTTGACTAACTTTAACTGACAATTGGCTGACACTGAACCCTACTCTGAGTTTAACAGCAGTCATATATCACCAGTGTGCCCTGGTAGTGCAGACACTCACCCTTGTCTAATCTGTCTATGATCAACAAATCAAAACAACTGTATTATGATGTGTTAAAACTTTTTTTCCAGAATAATCTAAAACCCAATACATTTCTCTGAGAAAATGTATCTTTTGAGGATCCAGGGGGCAGCCATCTTGAAAATAGAAATTTCAAGTGGCTGGGAGTGTTTTTTTGTCAACCCAAGTAACTGTGGGTGGCCTATTGTAATTTAAAGGCCCACATGGCAGGCGGCAGTCATCCTGAAAAAAAAAATTGCCGCCTTGAAATTTCAAGTAGCTGTGGCTGGCTTATTGTCAAGTGACCCACAGATACTGCTCATGCCAGTTTTTATGCGTATATGACCCAATAAACCATTGTATCACTTAACTGCTCCACTAAGGTGTCGGCCATCTTGAAAAATGGCCGCTATCTTGGAATTTCAAGTAACTGTGCGTTGCTTATTGTCAAGTGACCTACAGATACTGCTCATGCCAATTTTTATGCTTGTATCACCAAATAAACCATTATATCATTCAATTGCTCCACTAAGGTGTCGGCCATCTTGAAAATGGCCGCCATCTTGGAATTTCAAGTAACTGTGGGTGGGTTGTTGTGAAGTGACCCACAGATACTGCTCATGCCAATTTTTATGCTTGTATCACCAAATAAACCATTATATAATTTAATTGCTCCACTAAGGTGTCGGCCATCTTGAAAAATGGCTGCCATCTTACACTTTCAAATGTCTCAGACAATTTTCTTGTTAAGTGACCCATGGAGACTGCTCAGGCCAATTTTTATGATTGTATCACCAAATAAACCATTATATCATTCAATTGCTCCACTAAGGTGTCGGCCATCTTGAAAAATGGCCGCCATCTTGGAATTTCAAGTAACTGTGGGTGGGTTATTGTCAAGTGACCAGCAGAGACTGCTCATGCCAATTTTTATGCTTGTATCACCAAATAAACCATTATATCACTTAACTGCTCCACTTAGGTGTCGGCCATCTTGAAAAATGGCCGCCATCTTAAAATTTCAAATGTCTCGGACAATTTTCTTGTTAAGTGACCCATGGAGAGTGTTCATGCCAATTTTCACGCTTGTATCATAAACTGAAAGATTCTGGCAAAAATGAGCACTTAGCCGCTCCACTAAGTAAAGAAATGGCTGTTATTATTTGAAGGGAACAGGAAAGTAACAACAACGAGACAACAACAGTCTTATTCTGATCATTCAGACAGATTCACTGATGTGTTTCAGGTCCTGAGTAGAGAGAGTCTGACTGGGAGGTGGAGCAGACAGGTACTGTAGCAGTCTCATACAAGAACATCAGCAGAGCAGGGGGGTCACAGGACTGCTGGTTTGGATCTAATAACAAATCCTGGGCGTTAGAATGTGAGGATGACAGTTATGACTTTCAGTACAAAAATGACCAAACTACCGTCTCAGGTCCTCAGTCCTCCAGAGTGGGAGTGTACCTGGGTCACAGTGCAGGTATTCTGTCCTTCTACAGCGTCTCTGAAACCATGACCCTCCTCCACAGAGTACAGACCACGTTAACTAAGCCGCTCCATGCTTCTGCTGAGTTCTGTAAACTCAAATCATCAGACTTGATGTAAAGAGCAGCAGGTTAAACTCTTAGTCTCCCTGTCGATATTATGGGATGTACTTTTTTGTGTAATTTCTTTGGGTTGTTTCTTTCAACGTAAATGTGAAAAACGTCTAAAACTCCATTTTTGTATCAAGATGGCCGACTTCCTGTTCGTTTTTGGGTATGGCTTCGGGGGACTTTTTGGTGCGTCCCATGATACATGTATGTACCAAATATTGTGTCTCTACGACAAACCTGTGATGGGGGCTTAATTCTAGGGGACGCTAGTAGGTCATTTTGCTATGCCCATTTCTGAGAAAATATGTAAATTTTCACTGGGATTGAATTATGTTTCAAGTTTGGTGAGTTGTAGAATATGATGAAACCCCCAAAAACGCAATCCATTTGCCGTTATAATAATAGACGGACCAATTCCAATAGGGTCCTCGCACGGTTAGTGCTAGGGCCCTCATAATTCCTTCAATTTCAATCGCTTCCTCTCCGACGTAGTCGACGCTTGGACCCTAAAAACCCCATGAATTAAAATTGAAATTTTTTTGAATTAATACAAAAGTAAACAAATTTAAATAATATCCTAAATAAAGAAGAAAATTATAACAGCATTAATTTCTGTAACATTTTTTTTCATATACTATAAAAGAAAGAAACTCTAGTGGGGACCAAGAGATTGCAGAGCCTGTAGAGATTAAACAGGAACAGGAGGAAATCCACACAGGTCAGGAGGGAAAGCAGCCTGTATGCAAGCAGGACAGTGACATGTTTAAGTTGAGGCCTACTTGTTTTTGAGTGGATCAGAGTGAAGATCAGATTCCTCTTTCAGATCCATGGCCACAGAAGTCTACATATACTTTTGATATTACTTTTTGGGTCATTTAATGTTGTATTCATTTATTTCGCAGGACATTTTTTTATTCTTGCAAGTTCTGTCATCCTCAAATCAGGAGGTATATTACTGAAGAATCACAATGAAGAATAAACACCACCAACAGGCAGTTTTGGATGAAAAATGAAGTTTATTACAAACAACGACAGAGAGCTGTTAGCAGTCAGTTAGCAGCTGTTAGTTCTGTACAAATAACACTGTTTGATTGGTTAGTTGAGTTTGCCGATCGGCAACAAGGCTAGGTCTCAAACAGCACCCTACGCCCTTTGTAGTGCACTATTTTCAAACCCTAAACCCACAGTAGTACACAACTTTACACCTTTAACCTTTCCTAGTGCACTACCTGCAGCAGTCGGCCCTCCACAGTGTGCTATTTTCCTCCTTAAACCCTTTTCAGTGCACTACCTTCCCTTCACATGTTTGACTGGAACTCTTTATAGTGTTTACCCTAAAATCTTGTGCACTTTTTTGCACCCTAAACCCTCCATAGTGCACCACCCTCTACCCTAAACTCTTCATCATGCACTTGTTTCATCTCTAAAGTGCACTATTGCCATCTAGTGCTCTTCATAGTGCACTACAATCCACCTTAAATCCTTCTGGTGCACTCCGAGTTCACAAGTTGTGACGTTTTAATAAAGATATTGGACCCCATATATGTTACTTTCTTTGTTTTTTACTCTTGTTTTTTGTGTGTTTTTTTTTTTTTTGCATTCCTGATCACAACATCGACATTCCTGAAAAGGGAACAAAGGTAGTGTTTTATTTTTTTATTTTTAAAGGGATAGATCAGGATTTTGGACATTAAGTTTAATGAAATACTTGCCATTTACAATATTACCATGCACTGTCATTGTATTTACTGGCTTTTTCAAGAAACAAAATAGAGCCAAGTGAAAATGTTGGGGTCATCCCTATGTTCCCTGGGACCTATGTTCCCCGGGTCCTATGTTCCCCACTCCCTTTTTTAGAAAAAAAGTCCAATGTTCCCCTTTTTTCACAAAAAGGGTCCTATGTTCCCCTGTAGCAATACATACCGGGGAGCATAGGACCCTTTCTCTGAAAAAAGGTCCTATGCTCCCCACTGTTGTGGGGTTAGGGTTAAGGTTAGGGTTAGCTCGAGACCTGCAGGTTTGCCACCCTGACCTAATCTTTCCTCATCTAGGCCTATTTGCATATGGAACATGGGGCCCGAGAAACATAGACACGCTCCCAAAATGTTTTCTGATAAGCACAAAGGCCAATGTTTAGTTGTTGGGTGACCTTTTACTCGACACATAGTTTTGTTGAGTAAAACCTTGTAGTTTGTGACCCTGCCAGCTTGCCGGATCTGTCTATTCTAAAATAGGAACTGACCAGAACTCCGACACAGGAGCTCGGCAAGTAAGTTAATAGCTTTGCATCCACTACACTACTGGCAAGTATTTCATACAACTTAATGTTCAAAGTCCTGGACTATCCCTTTAAAGTATCCTTCAGCTGATTTATTGTGTACCGTGTGCATGTGACATGGGACGGGAAAGAGCGTTCATGTCATGACAACTTTAAAAACTACTGTGAAGTTTATATTTAAATACATTGAACAACAGACTTGAGAAATCCATTTTTGTTTCACTTTACCTGTTTAGTTTCATGCCAGATTTGAATACTTCTTGGCCGTTGACGTGAACGCTGTTTACACGTTGGGCAACTTCCCTATGACATTAATGCGGCATTAAGTGCAACACACACTGGACACTTCACTTAATAGTCTAATGGTTGGATTCAAAAGCTCAATTTTAAACAAAATCCTCAGGACATGTTGGGAATGAAAGGGTTGTGTGTTGTTGAGTTGCAGCAGGTTAAAGTCTTGAGTGTCGGAACATTTTCAGCTAGTTACAGTAAAACTACCAGTCTCATATTTTTTTAAGGGTCTGCTCTCTTTGATGGCCCTTCTGGTTTTGCTATAAATATCAACCGGGTCTCGCCAATCTGCAAACAAATAACACGTGTTTACACTTTCAAATTATTATGCAATATTATGCAATGCATACGCAAAAAATATATAATTTTGCGTGCATATGATACGCATTGGAGCGTTTCCCAGAATAGCGACCCTTCTGGTTGCAGGACATCATAAGGTTCACTGGGGGTCATCCCTATGTTGCCCTGGTCCTATGTTCACCCTTTTTTTGAAAAAGGTCCCATGTTCCCTGTTTTTCCCAAAAAGGGTCCTATTTTCCCCTGTAGCAATACATACTGGGGAACATGTTCCCCATTGTTGTGAGGTTAGGGTTAGGGTTAGCTCGAGACCTGCAGGTTTGGAACATAGGACCCAGGGAACATAGACATACTCCCAAAATGTTGTAATGGTGGAAAAAGTAACAGACCAGGGAACATGGGACCCTTTTTCGGAAAAGCGGGGGAAAAGGGTCCTATGTTCTCCAGTCTCATACAAAAAGGGGAACATAGGACCCGGGGAACATAAACATGCTCCCGTTCACTGTTGTAAAAAAAAAAAAAGGCTGCAGTTTTGTTGAATTTATGCTACATAACCACTTCTCAAGGTTAAGGCAAAAATAACTCCTGGTTAGGTGTTACAAAAGACAGTTTAAGAGTTAAATAAATGCATATAAATGCTGGACGTGAAGTAGTTGCAATTTCTCAGTAGACCCCACGGCCAACTTCCGTTTGCCTACAAAAATCCGTCTTTTTGTTGTGTTGAGGCGTTTTGTTGAGAAACTGTTTTGAGCATGCCAGTGTGTGTTGCCTCTAAGTTTTTAGTCAGCTTGGTTTTTAAAAATACAACCTCATGAGCTGCATTTGAAGGCAGCGTTCCACCTTGAACCCTTTATAGTTTTGCTGTGTCTCTCCCTTCACCCTTCATAGTGCACTACGTCCCGCCTCCACCCCCACACATGACAGGCTGCTAGCTCCTTAAGGACCGGGGTGTTGTCTGAGAATGGCACCAGAGAAACAGAGAGAGAGAGAGAGAGAGAGACAGAGAGGTAGAGAGAGACAGGTAGAGAGACAGGTAGAGAGCGTGTTGAAGGTTACAGGTTCAGTAGAAACAGACAGTCACAGTAGGTTGAGACAGCTTCAGTGTCCAGAGTTGGTGGAGTAGGTCTGGTCTATATACAGGAACAAGAAATGCATAATCAGAATATCCAAACTAACCAGAGCTGCACGCAAGGGGGAGGGGGGGGTGGGGTGGGGGGGAGTGGTTGCCATGTCGGCGGTATCGGAGGCGGTGGCAGCGTTGGGGAGGAGAGGGGGGTGGCGCTAGCTCTGGTTTCGCTAAAAAGACAAAAAAACGCTACACCGGGACACCACCTAACTGTCCGTGGAAAAAAACACACACACAGGACGTCGTCACAAACACACACACACACACACACGCTCTCTCTCACACACACACGCACACATTAATATGACAAACAGTTTTTTCTTTTTCTAATTGAGGTGAAAAACAGATTCTATTATTCTTAATTATCTTCATCTTCATCGTAGCAGTGGTGTGTGTATGGAGTGTGTGTGTCCTCAGTCTGTTTATACACACTATTAACAGGATGACACGCAGAGAAAGAGCTCCGTTCTGATTGGCTGCCGGGTCTTTTTCACCTCTTCTCTTCCGTGAGGCTTTTATTTTATTTTATATTTAATTTTTTTATATTGTCTCGCAGCTTCACGGAATCCCAGTTTGTTGTTGTTAGTAGTGATGATGATGATGATGATGATGATGATGATGTGGTCATGTGGTCTCCCTCCCACAACAGTTTGTGACGTCATCAGAGTGCGGTTGGTTTGCTCGGGGGCAGTAAACGAGGCGAGGACGGAGGTGTGTGTGTGTGTGTGTGTGTGTTTTTTTTGGCTGAATGTTGAAGCACCAGGAAGGAGGGAGGAGACTAACAGTACCTGCTGCTGGGAGTGTGTGTGTGTTTTAATACTGGCAGGTAATCAGAGCCATCAGTCAACACTCATGAATGTGGAGCCTTTATTTTGTCAGATTTGTTTAGAATGTTTGCTTTTTTAAATCTAAAACACTGGATAGATTCACCTCCAATGTTTAATCTAATGAAAGAATTGGAAGTCAGAAGCAAATTTCACCCTTTGGAGCAACTTCTTATTGTAGAGATTAATGATAAGTTGACTGATAAAGCTGTGAAAATAAATAAATAAAATGTATCACCAATAGCAGGAATGGCGCAAAAATAACAGGTTAATTAATTAAAAAATGACGAGAAAAAGAAATTAACAGATAATGGCCTGAAAAAAATCTGGTTAATCAAAAATGGCGGAAAAATTACGAACAGTTAAAAAAGTTAATAAAAAATGTGAAAATGACATGTAAATTTATCAAATATTTCAAGAAAAAGACAATAAATTAACCAATAATGGCCAAACAGGCAATTAATTGATTCTGATGAGAAAATAATAGATAAATAAATGTATAATAATGACAAAATAACAGATAAATGAATTAATAATGGTGCGAAAATAACAAATTAACTGATAATTAAAATTAAATTTCACGTAAATTAATCGATTATAGATAAAGATGGTACATTAATCGATAATGGCCTGAAAAAGAACCAAACAGATAAATAATTAATAATGGTGGTAAAATAAGCGATAAATTAACAGATAATGGTGACACGTGTTAGTTGCAGCCCCACAATCTCATGAACTTTTAACCATATGGAACTTAACTTTAACGGAAATCCAGCTTTTCTGGTTTGCCCTGATGGTGGCGCTACAAGAACATCAGGACCATGTTTTTGGTTGTATTAGACAAGCTGATGTTGCCATTCCAAGGCTCCACCGCTCGCTGCTGTAAAAGAACCTCCCAGCATGCCTCTGCCCTTTGACCTTGCAGTATTTGACGAGTGTACTCGCAGTAAAGCGGACTCTGCTGTCAGTGTGTGGTTGTGTGTTTGTGTGTGTCAGTGTGTGTTGAGCACGCTCCGTGGCACCCAGCCCTCGGCGGCTGGCGAGTCGCTGTTGGCCGGCCGGTACACCAGGCTCTGACCCTGCTGGTTAGACGCCAGAATCTGAACCTTTTCACCGCGATACACGGAGATCTCGTCCTCCCGAACCGCCACAAAGTCCTGCATCACCAGCACCAGCTCCTGAGGGGGGTCAAAGGTCACGTTTAGCTCCAATCTGAACTTAAAAAAAATATTAACCAAAAAATGGAAGGTTCAAATCTGTAAATTAATAAAATGGGACAATATAGACCAGGGATGGGCAACTGGAGGCCCGGGGACCACATACAGCCTGCACCCTCACTTGAAGTGGCCCTCAGTACAACTACATGCATTTGAGCATGAAATCTTAAAAGTGCAGTGTAAAAATGCACAAAATGACTTCTTGCAATTAATGTTGGTCTGCTGTTCTTGCACTGGAAAAAAAAGAAACCACAGAAAGTGGTTATTTTTATTTGCGTCAAACCTTTTGTATTCCCATTTATACTGTTATACATGTCTTTGAGCATGAAATATGTTTAGTTACTGCACTGTGAACATATTTAAAATTGCAGTTTCGTCATATCTGGTTAAGTGCACACTCCTATATGTGGCCCTGTGGTAGTGAACATGAAAAATTGTGGCCCCCTCCAGCATTTAAATTGCCCATCCCTGATATAGATATTTACAGTATTATTCAATTGCTCAATGTTCTTGATTGTTAAATTACAGTTAATTCTATGTAAAAATACAAAAAGTAGACATCATATTTCTGAATATAAAATGAAGGAAACTTTCTGTTTTCCTACAGTGAAACTTTAAATTTAATGTAAAAATTGTGAAAAGAAAACATAAAAAGTCTTGCAGCAAAAGTTGCCAAACACTTGCTGTCATATACCAGTAAACAATCGTAAGTTATATAGAATATTTCTTTAAAAATGTGAAAAACATAAAGTAATAATACCTTTCTGTAGAATGACTAAAAGTTTATTTTACTTTAACATGGCGGTAAGTGTTTTTTTGTTGTTTTTTAACAGTGTTCAGTGGAATCCAAACCTGGTCGTCCTGCTCGCTGTCAGGCGGAGGCTGAGGGGCGTGGCCGTTGGGTGTGGGCGGGGCCGATGGCGGTCGTCCTGACGACAGAGGCCGGGTCACGGAGATCCCACCTTCCTTCCTCTGGTACTCAATGGGAGACTGAAGAGCTGTGGTGTTCAAACAGTATCAGATTCAGGTTCAACTAAACCAGATTAAAGCCTAATGCAAACTAATAATATAAAACAGTGTTTATTTAAATTAAATTAGTCCAAGACTGTTTTGTTATGATTTCATCATAGGTTCAAGGATAATTCAGCAAAATTCAATAATACAAGCTGCAATCCCAATCCCCAAAAGGTTTGGATGCTGTTTAAAATGTGAATAACACAGAATGTGATAATCTTTTTGGACATTCATTTAATTGAAAAATGTTAAAAAATATATATATTTAATGTTTTTTTAATGTTCGTATGCACTAATTCTGACACAAAGTAGGAAAATGTGCTGTGGTCTGACCAGCTGGCATTTTAAATTGTTTTTGGAAATCTTGGACATCAAGTCCTCAGGGCTAAGGAGGAAAAGGACCATTTGTATTTTGTGTTTGAAATTTGTATTTGAATATGTAAAAAGGGGGGAAAATTCATACAAACAAGCAGCAGAAAAACAAGAAAAACTTTTTTTTTTTAACATTTTAGATAAAAAGTATTTTGGAATTGGGGTTGTAGATTTGGGAAGACTTCAAGATGTTTAGATGTTTAAGATCTTAAAGGGAATTAAAAGGATGTTTTAAGGATGTATTCACCTGACAAGAAGTTGTTCTGTGCATCCAACAGGGTGCCGATGGTCTCCACCCACGTCATCTTGATGCTGGCAGAGGACGCCTGCAGCGTGAAGCGCTCCGCCGAGCCACGAGACCACAACACAAACTTACAGGGGTCACCATCCACGCTGTCTTGCATTGCCAGGTAACTCACCTGACACAAATAAATAACACCATTATCTACAGATCGAACCAGTCAAACGCCTTTAACCAGTATAAACAAGTGTTAAGCAGCCTGACCTTAATGCTGTTCTTGAACTGGTATCCCGGGTTGTTGGAGCCTTTGCGCAGAAGTTCGCTGAAAATAATGATCTGCTCGAAAAGGAAAACTCTGCGCTCTTTACTGCGAGATAAAACTCCCCCGTCCTGCTCCCAAACACAGAAGGTCTCCTGCTGCAGCAGCTTCCCCTGAGACGTCAATTTCCCCTGGACGACAGGAAGGCAGGTGGGAGTATGTGTTAACTTGAGGGGTTCCTCAGGGTTCTATTCTCAGTCCTTTATATTTAAATTTTGGTTAAAGCTACCCTAATTGTTTTTAAGGCACTTTGGGGCATGGTTCTGTTCTGGGTCCTTTATATTTTCTATTTGGTAAAAGGTGCATTGTTTGCTTTTTGACTACTTGGAGGCAGCAGAACTTCAAAACTAACTGAAAACTCCAAATCAGACTCAACCAAAGTTTTCATATCTTAATATAGTTGTGTCTAACATGAGAGAAACAAAAGCTGCCTACGCTCACATCCAGCAGATTTATCCTGTTCATTGTAATTACCTGTTGGGGTTCTCAAGGGTTCTATTCTCAGTCTTTTATATTGTCTCTTAGGTAAAGGTTTCATTATTTGTTTTTTTTCCACTTAGAGCAACAATATCAACCTGTTAACATTGTAAATAATGAATGGGTTCCTCAAGGTTCTATTCTTGGTCCATTATATTTTCTTTTTGTTTACAGACGCTTTATTTGTTTTTTGAAAACTTGGACGCACCAGATCTTCCAAACCAGCTGAAAACTTCCACCATACAACGCAGTTGGAGCTAACATGCCTACTCGCATAGCCAGTCTACTCAGGGCATTTATTATTGACCCGTTAGCATTGTTAATAATCCCTTGTGAGGTGCCTCAGGGATCTATTCTTAGTCCTTTCTATTTTCTATTTTGTTAAAATTGCATTGTTTGTTTGTTTTTTTGGCAACTCAGAGTCAGCGAAACAAGCTGTAAAAACAAAGTCTGACATATCACATTATAATGTTGTTAAAAGTGAAGTATAACGTCTAATACGCTCTTTGTTGACAAGGTTTGCATATTATGTTGTTTTGTAACCTTTGTATATTTAGTCTGTAGCTGTCCTGCTGCCAGTGAAATGTCAGAAAGTCTGAGTGTATGCCATAAACGGTATGATTAATTCAAATGTTGTAGTGCTTTAATATTTGTTGAGATTAAGCTTCAACATTTAGCAGCGGAGTATTGAAATCTAACATACATCAAGTTTTGTTTTACTGTCCTCTTTGGTGGACCACATACAGACAGGTAGACTGACAGGTGTACCTCGTATCCCTGTAGACGTCCCAGGTTCATCATGTCGTTGCAACGCTTCGGCACCAGTGACATCAGCTCCACTGCTTTCTGCACACGGGTTGTTTTTAGAGTTGTGGTTATAAATCATTTAACACCATCATCACCATGAAACACTGGACAACATCTCTTCATCCAACTGGGCTGGGCTTCAATTTTTCAATAATGTAGAATTCTTTGCAGTGTAAACTGAAAAATAAAATAAAAAATACACAGCAATTGGGACTCACCTCGATCTCCTCACAGTCGAGTCCTGCTTTGGACGTGTATTTGAGAAAATCCTTGGAAACAGAAAAATTAAAAAAACTTTATCATCTCATCAAAACAACAATAAAACATGTTATAAATAAATAATAAATAAGGTTAATGTTTGTGCAAGCAGCAGTGTAGACAGAAACTCAGTAAATACCTTTAACAGCAGCTGGTATTTGGTGATTCTCTGGATGGGTTTGATCAGATAATCGCTGATGGACATCCTGCAACTGATCTCATGTTGGATCTCCTGCAGACAGACAGACAGACCAGACAGACCAGACAGACAGACATATCTTTGAGTGCTGTGATATTAAAATGGGCATATTTCACTATTTTGTGGTATTTTACGGAGAAAACACCTGATTGATAATTATAACAAACCAAACCACACAATAATAGCTTCTCGGGTTCCTCATGATTCTATTCTTGGTCCTTCATATTTCTATTTGTTTACATCTGCATCTGCGTTTTTCAGACAATTGGAGGCAGCAGAACTAAAGAAGACAACTAAACCACAATCAAAATAATCATCAGTTGCAGCCTTATTTACCACAATTCAAAACACATAAAACTGATACCCCCATTGACACGAGACACTTTAATGAAACGAAAGTATTTTCAAAAACAGATGTGATGTCACAGGAAGTGATGGGTTACCTCAAAGAAGGTCTCATACTCGATGACGATGAACTCCGACCTCGGCTTGTTCTGACAATAAACCACGTACATGTGGAGGCGGCGCTCCTGCAGCACGCAAGCACACACACACACACACACACACACACACACACACACGCACACACACACACACACAGTCAGTCACTGATCAATTGATTAACTGATCAATAACCGTCGTGTGAACCTCCTACTTCACTTGAAATAAATACATTTATATAAAATGAATTAAAAAAATATATAAATAAAATAAGAAGAAAATCAAATAGTAAAGCAAATACATTGAAGAATGAATACAAAGGTTAAAAACATGAAATATCTGAAAATATATATCAATTTATTTATCATATTTGATTAATTAATTAACTTATGTCTACATTTTTGTTTAATATTATTAAATCTGGGTAAATCGATTAACTAATACATGAAAAGTTGACCTCATGATAGAATTTGAACGAAGAAGAGATAAAAAATGAAAAAACAAAGCAATACATAAGTTTGGGGAAATAAATAAGGGAAATGCAAATAATAAAAATACCAAAATAAATTCACAGATTTTTTTTTTAATTTATGAAGGCCTATATTTATTTTTAATATGACTTAATATTACTAAATTATTTGATGAATAAATAAATTATAAAATATATAAAAAATTATAGCATATTATCTATGCAATTATAGCATAGATTCAAGCTAAATAAATAAATTTTAAAAAGTGAAAAGTTACAAACAATACATAATTTACATTTTAGATTTGAAATATTAATAAAAATGCAACATTGAAAACGTTTCTAGATACATTTAAGCTGAATAAATTAATAATAATAATAAAAATAAATAAAATATAAATGCAAAATTAAAATATATATATAGTTTAATAGATAAAAAAATAAATGCAAAAATAAATAAATACACAAAAAATAAATACAAAGGTCAATTAGGCATCTGAAGAAAAAACCCTCACATGTCTGATGAAGAGGTCGGGCAGCAGATCGTGATTCTGGACACATCGGTCCAACTCCACCAGGAAGAAACTGAAATAAAACACACAGTGAGTTTCAGAGAGAGAGTGTGTGTGTGTGTGTGTGTGTGTGTGCGCGTATTAATGTGTGTTTATTATCATTATTAATGTGCGAGTGTGACGCACTCGCGGTGCCAGTCGTAGATCTGCTGGATGTTTCCGAAGACGATCTTGTCTTTTCCTCTCATGTCCTCCGGGATCCCTCGGACCTCGAGTCGGGACATGAAGCCCTGAGACACACACACACAGTTTGTTTTTATTATATTTAATTCTATATAGTTATATTTCAACTCAACATTCATGCAAATATAACTCACCTCAACGATCACACCCAGATCCTTCACGTAGTCCTTCTCTGATTGGATCATCTCGTTCACCACAAACCTGCCCACACACACACACACACGTTCATGAAATTATTATTATTATTACTACTAATAATAATATTTTGGAACTTTTTATTATTTCATTTTTTCATTTTTAACAGAACAGAACACTCCCTGACTCACAGCAACTAAAAGTCAACTAAAACAAAAGTATTAATCAAGAATTTATATATATAGTATAAAAAAACAATTATTTATAAATATAAATAATAATACTTAAAAAGAATAATCAACCTGTAAACACACTGATTTTATGAAATAATTTTTCTCTCATTCATACATTCATATATATATATATATATTTTTTTTCCATCATTATATATTTTATTTTTATTTTCATCATTAATCTTTAACAGAACAGAATATTTGTTGACAACCTACAGGGCCCTACAAAAAGAGTTGAGAAATAGTATAACATATATATAACAATCAATAAATAACAATAAACTTCAAATAAATAATAATAATACCTGCACAGATAAACACAGTTAAACATATTTCTTTATTCTGTGTGTATTTGTTTAATGGTAATTTGTTAATGTTTAATTATAATTATTGTATTATTTTTAGTACATTTAATTTTGTTTTTCATTTTTAACAGAACAGAACATTCCCTGACATTGGACCTCACAAAAAGTAATAACAAAAAAAGTATTTATCAAATATTCAAATATAATTAATATAAAAAGTAACAACGATTTTTTAAATATCAATACATATTACACTTTTTTTAATACTTAAAAATGAATATATGTCTTACATGCGTCCTCTCAGGGCTTTATTTCTCTGCTCGGTGTCCGACTCGTTGGAGCCCTGATCTGAATCCAGAGCCTGAAAAAAAGGAGTAAAAGGATTCAACAGTTAGCAGGAAGTTCAATCCTAGTATTTTATAGGAATTATGAAAAAATATATAGTCTGGAAACTGGAACTTTCATTCACTGACCATCGAACAAGTCAAAGTACTATATTGAAAATAATCTTTGCTGATTAAATTTAAAAATAACTAAATGATATGATAAATATGCCATGTAGTCTACCAATATAATATGAAATATTATTTTATATGTTTATGTAAGACATAAAATCGTATTTTTTGGCTTTTTTTGCGGGAATTACTCTTTTTTTAATTTACTTTCATATTTTACCCTCTTATTAATTAATTAATCAATAAATTGATTAATTTCTTTAAAATCACAAAAGTATTACAGTTAAATCCCATTGTTTTTCATACAATTAGTGGCATATTCATTTATTTATCGTTATTCATCATAACACGGTTATTACATTTTTCTTATTGAGTTATTAATATGTTTTTTATTTTTTTATTTTGGCAGCTCAAATACACTGAATCAAAATTAGTAGGAAGAGTAATAAAATAAAAAACAACCATACACAAAACTACATTGAATTTACTTCAGTGAAACCTTCAAACATGAACAGATGATATTTAATGAAGAACAAAAACATGGCCGCTCACCTCGGGGTTGTTTGGGTCTTTGATGATCTGCATGGGAGGAGGTAAAGGGGTGTGGCTTTCCTCCTCTGGCTCCTCCTCCCCACCACTCTGCCCCGCCTCTTCCTTCCTCGCCTTCTGCACAATTATTTTTGCATTGAATTAAAAAAAAAAAAACATTTTCACATTCAATGAACAAATCAAATGACTCCTATCTATTAAATATGTAAAAAATATTTAATACACTATTGAAAATAGAAAAAATATAATGATGATACTAGTTTATAATTAATACTTTTTAAATAATAAAATATATAAGTATGTTATTGAATTAAAAAAAAGCATTTTCAAACCTAATTTTGCTATTAAAATCAGAATAAATATAGTAATAATGACAATATTAAAATAAAATTAAATCATTCATTTAAAAAAAAAAAAATCTAATTTATATCAATACATCAATGTGCACCATAATTAGTTTAGTGTGTGCTTATTTACCGCCTGTGCGTTGCCGGTGAGGGGCGTGGTCTGCTCTGGCCTGTTGTCCCGCCTCCTGGTTCTGATTGGTGGTTTCTTCTGTCCGTCAGCCTTTCCCTGACTGAGCCTCCGTACCGGACTGGTCAACCAACGCTGCAGCAAACAATTCAAATATCATCGATTTAAAAATAACATTAAGAATATTTTTAACAAAATACAATTTCAAAAAATTAATTAAATAAACATGCAGAAAAAAAAAATGTTTCGACCATGATCTGCGATAATATACGCGACGCAACTGTGGCCGCCGTCGCTAACTGTGCACAACGTCAGCAGCTGATCATAAACAAAGCAGCATGGCTAATTATGCACAGCGTCTCCGCTGATCATAAACATAGTGATGGTGAATTAACCGGCATCACTAACTGTGCACTGGTGCTTGTTGTAAACAAACAGAGATCGCTAAGTGAACACCTCCTGCAGCAGCAGCACATACACTGTACTGCTACAGAGCTAACTGTTAGCCTATTAGCAATTAGAAAAATTAGCTTTTTCAAATGTCAAAAATCAACAACCAGGCTTTTTTCAGGGGAGAAAAACGGCCCTGCTCTTCTACAGGGACAAAAAAAGTCCCGTCAAAAGTCCTCTCAGGACGGCTGATATTCAAATTAGGGGCAACACCCCTAAATATATATATATATATATATATATATATATATATATATATATGAATAAAAAAGTGGTACTTACACTAGGACTACTAGGATTGAACAAAAACTGGATATAATCTCATATAGTTTTTTTAAAAAGTATCACTATACTTAATTAATTGAATATTTAAATAGAACATTCTGACCAATGAAATGCAAGTTGATAATCAAATCAATACACATGCTGAAATAAAAAGAAAACAAACTGGTAAATGTGGTTGATGCGTTCCATAACTGTTTTTAAGCTCTTTTTACCTTCAGGGTGTTTCCAGTTCCGGAGCCGCTGCGTTTGGGCCCTGGGGAGCTAACGGCGCCGCCCGGAGCCCCGCCCACTCCGTACACGGTGGGGGAGGTGGCACCTGAGAGACAGAAGACAAGATGATGAGTTCACTGACCAGCAGCACGGTCGGTACATTGCATGAGGATTATTGTCTCACTTTGTCCGGTCGTCTGGAGAGCCGAACCTTCAGAGCCATAAAGAGCGGAGTCTGCTGAGACACAAACACAACCGATTCATAAACATTCAAAAAATAAAGAGGTTCATTTAAATCCGAACTTATAACAGAGAAAATATTTATGCATGTTTTTAAGTATTAAAAACTGAATTCATATTCCAGAAAGCCAGGAATAAATTAATATCTCAGAATAAAGGAACAGAAAAAAATGTGATCATTATTTTTCCATCAAAGAAAATATACTTTATTAATATAATACATAATATACGTAATTATAATTATAATATTTATTTTAAGATTTTTATTTTTTTTGACGCTTACAAGATTTGCATGTAGTCTTCTTTCAAGAGCAGGTGGTTACCTTAGACTATATGTATGAAAATAAATGCAAAAAAATAATAATGATAACAATAATAATATGAAGGAGAGGAAATAGGTGAATTTCTAAAAAAGGTAATACGGAAAATGTAAAAGTAAAAGAAAAAAACAAAACAGTACATTTTATTAAATCTTTGAAAAATAATTTATTTGATGTGGTCAAATATAAACAAAAAATATAATTGGTCCAAACTTATCCGTTATTTTGTCTATTCATGTTTCAAAAATGAATTATTTTAGGTATGATCCAGTAATAAAAATAACAACAAAACAAAAAAGAAAGCAAAAGACAAAAATGTATTAAAATAAAATAAAAATCAATTGGTAAAAAAAAAAAATTTTCATAGTGGTCAGCTTTGGTTCAATAATAATAATAATCAATAACCATATTTTATGTATACTTTTAAAAAAAATGATAATTGTATCTGTAATTCTGTTAAAAAAAAGAAGGAAGACATTAATTAATATTTTTGTTTGAATGTAAATCATTAAAGAAGAGGCAGACAGAGAGTGACTCATGTGACACACACACTTCCTGTCCACACTTCCATGTTTGACCTCCTGCAGACTGAATACACACACACACACACTGAGCGGGGTGTGTTCAGCTTTTAAATAAAACCTGCATGTCCTGTTCATCTGGTAAAAACACAACATTCCTGCAACATTTAACTCACTCAGTGTGTTTCTGTGTTGGTCGAGAGACAATCACACACACACACACACACACACACACACACACACACACACACACACACAGGCACAGTCACCTTGTTCTGTCACTCATTAACCAGCACACACTCATGTTTTCCTCTTGAAACCCACCTCGCTCGTCTTCTCCCTCTCCCACTATCCATCCCCACACGGCAGAGCAATCCCAGCATGCACCCCTGCCCCGCCGCATGCTGAGGCATCAGTCCATTCAGAGAAAAAACAAATGTTTAAAGATAAAGTGAAATGAAGTGGCAGCGAGGTGCTCCTCTTGCTGCACAGCGCCAAATGACACTACAGTCACAAGTATGCAGGGGCGGAGCTACCTTCTAGGGGGCGGGGCTAGATGTTGACAGGGGTGTGTTCAACATGCTGAGAGAATTTGTCTTCAATAAAAACAATAAAAAATGATTATAACACTATTAAATTACTTCCATTACATTTAAAGAGGTCACCAGTAACATATAATACAATTCAATCAATTAATATAAATAAATAAATTATTTAACGGTGAATATAATAAAAAATGACTATATATATAAATAAAATAACAAAAATAAACAAAATAATATAATAACTCTAATAATAATATAATAAATATAATTATTATATTACTGAAATAAATATGAATATAAGATATGATACATTAAAATTTAATAAATGTAGAAATTGTTTTTTTATGAAATTATAAATCTAAAAAGATTACAAAATGTATAAAAATATCATAATATTATGTATAACATTTGTATATGTATTGAATAACAAATAAATAAATGAATATATATATATATATATATATATATATATATATATATATATATATATATATAAAATAAAGAATACATGTGAATAAAATAACTAATGGTGTCGAAATAACACAACAAGAAGAAAAGCTGACCTCTATGAAAATATATATATTTTTGGATCAATTTCTAATTTCTGATTTGTCTAATTCATATTACGTCTGTGCGACTTTTACAAATGCAACAGAATAAAAAATAAAGTAAAAAATGATAATAAATGTATTAATTAACTTTCACAGCAAAGATATATGTCATTCAAATGAACCATATGAAGTAAATGAATAAATAAAATAAATAAATGAACGTGAAACAACAATAAACCATGAAGTAGAAATGAAACTAAATAAATGAAAATAAACAGGAGAACAAAACAAATGCTTTATTTTTAAACTGCAGCTTCCCGTTGCTTTCTGACCGGGAACAAGACACAGCAGGTCACCACACACACACACACACACACACACACACACACACACACACACACACACACACACACATACACACACACGCTGTGAGGATGTTAAGCTGCAGATTCCTGTTGAGTCTGAACCTCCTTCAGGTCAATGTTTAACTGAAAGTGTCTCACCTCTGGACTGTCTGTCTGTCTGTGTGACATCACACATTTAAAACAAAAACACTTCAATCTTTAATCTTGTGGATTTTTTGTGATGCTATATTGCTTTAATGTAAATAAATATAAATATAAAGTGGAATCAAGCCTGACCTAAATGTATACATTTCATTAGTGTGACTAAAATAAAATATACTTTTAAAAAATGAAAGAAACTTGCCAAAATAATTTAAACGGAAAAATCTAACATATATAAAAAAAAACATTAAAAAGAAATTAAAATCAAAATTCAAAAGCATTTAAGATTAAAATTGTGACTTTGTATAAACAAATTAAGGATTGTGAGTCATAACTTAAAGCTGAAACACATATGATAAAAAACAAACAAATTAATAAACAAGCCAAATTTAAAAATAAAACAAATGAAAAATACAATCATTTCTCTGTAGAGGAGGCGTGGTTTACGATCCTCCGGAGCCGTTTATTGGGCGCTTAGAATGTCTATCAAAAGCGTCTGTAGGTAGCTCTTAGCCAATCTTATCAGTTATACCAGATGACGTATGTAGAGCAACAGAAATTGATGTTTGTTGTGTGTATGTCTGTGAGAGAGTGTTGCTTGCTGCATTGCTTCTCCAGTTCTCGCTTTCTGCAAGATTATTTATTTTCACGCTTTATTCCCCCTCATGTCATTCAGCCACACACATCCACTTTTATGGGCAATAAACAAGCTGCTGCGGGTTTCTGGGGGCTCCGCTGTCCCCCGGCTCGTTGCGAGATCACCGGCGTTACGGTACTGCCGGTGATTAGCTAATAGCCCCGCTACCGGTGATCTGGCTACGAGCCGGGGGACAGTGGAGCCGCCGAGAGACCTTTCGCTTTTCAACTTTCGCTCTAAACTATTTAAAACACCATCTACAGCTAAAGAGAGTTTCGCGTCTGCAGCAGCCATGTTGGATCCGTAAGAAAACTGCAAGCTTCCAAGTGCCGAGTAGTACGCGTCATCGTCTTGCCGTCCCTCCCCGCTCTGTGATTGGATCCCTAAAACAGGGCTAAGAAACCTCCCTGGTTGCCAGACTGGATGGAGGTTCGAAATTAAATTTGAGCGAGCAAGGCAGTATGGGTATACCCATGCTAATAGAAAATAAAATTTTATTCTGATTTTTTTTTTAATATTTGGGTATTTTTTAAAATAATATCCAGGTATTTCTGGGTTGTTGTTGTTTTCCTATAAACATCCAGATATGTTTTTAAAGATCCAGGTACTTTTTATGCGCGGAAGCCAATTTTTTTTGGCTTGAATGAATGACTACCTGATAAAGGGCATAGTGTATGATAATGTTTCATATTCTTTGAAGAAAGTGATATGTTGATTACCTTGATTACCTTTGAAGAGACATATTGCTGCAAAATCCACCCAGAAAAGATCCGTTTTCATTCCAGCTTTGCATTTTCTCACCCATCAAGTTGTAATGACAATATGTAAATAATAATGTTGTAATGATAATATGTAAATAATAATGTTGTCATGATAATATGTAAATAATAATGTTGTCATGATAATATGTAAATAATAATGTTGTAATATGTAAATAATAATGTTGTAATGACAATATAATAATAATGTTGTAATATGTAAACAATAATGGTGTAATGATAATATGTAAATAATGATAACATGTAAATTATAATGTTACAATGCTAATATGTATATAATAATGTAATAATAATATGTAAATAATGATAACATGTAAATAATAATATTGTAATTATAACATGTAAATAAAAATGTTACAATGATAATATGTAAATAATAATGTTGTCATGATAATATGTAAATAATGATAACATGTAAATAATAATGTAATGATAACATGTAAATAATAATGTTGTAATGATAGTATGTAAATAATAATGTTGTAAACAATAATGTTGTAATGATAATATGTAAATAATAATGTTATGAATAATGTTGTAGTGGTAATATGTAAATAATAATGTTTTTATGAATAATGTTGTAACGATAATATGTAAATAATAATGTTGTAATGAATCATGTTGTCATGATAATATGTAAATAATAATGTTGTCATGATAATATGTAAATAATGATAACATGTAAATAATAATGTAATGATAACATGTAAATAATAATGTAATGATAACATGTAAATAATAATGTTACAATGATAATATGCAAATAATAATGTTGTCATGATAATATGTAAATAATAATGTTGTAGTGATTATATGTAAATAATAATGTTGTAATGAGTAATGTTGTAATGATGATATGTAAATAATAATGTTGTCATGATAATATGTAAACAATAATGTTGTAATGATAATATGTAAATAATAATGTTGTTATGAATAATGTTGTAATGATAATATGTAAATAATAATGTTGTCATGATAATATGTAAATAATAATGTTGTTATGAATAATGTTGTAATGATAATATGTAAATAATAATGTTGTCATGATAATATGTAAATAATAATGTTGTTATGAATAATGTTGTAATGATATTATGTAAATAATAATGTTGTTATGAATAATGTTGTAATGATATTATGTAAATAATAATGTTTCCAACTTTTTTACACTCCTTAGAATATTTCTATTCCCAGGGCTGCAGCATTGGACAGACGCTCGAAGATAAGAGCCTCTTTAAATGGTTCATGTGGACTGTCTCTTTAAAACCCAAAGTCATGATGTTAATATGAAGCGGCAGATCCCAACAAACAAACAAAACGTGTTTCATTTTTTATGCTCCGCTGCAGAACAAGGACCTGCATCTGTGTTTACAACTTTACAAACAGGGATTTAAATATTTAGTGTGCACAGAGAGGGACAGACAGGATGTGGGACCTGTGGAGAGCACGGGGGGGCGGGCTGAGGATGTTTAAAGTTCCCTCTGTTTAAACAGGAAGTGACATGAGACGTAAAGAAACTCCGAAACCAGAGAGGGTCAGCCTGATGGTGACCGTGTACTCACCCCGCCCGGCGCTGACGTTAGAGGAGGCATTGGAGGCGCTGGAGGACGAGGAGGTTGTGGTGGTGGTGGTGGAGGAGGAGTTACAGGAGGAGGAGGTGGTGGTGCATGAGGAGGTGCTGGAGGAGGTGGTTGAGGGCGGGAGGAGCCCCTCCATGTCAGCTGCACTGTGGGAGTGTGACAGGCAGAGGGCGCTCATCGGCAGCAAGCCCTCCTGCACACAAGGAACACAACGGGGACGTTTGGTAAAAACACAACATCTGGACATGAAGTTTGACTTTGTTGCGTGTGGGCACATTCACTTTTATTTTATATTCATTATTTTATTTTATTTACTATTTCAGGGTATATTTGGTTTGTTATGTTTATTACTTGTGGGGACATTAGTTTGTTATATTTGTTACTTGTGGGGACATTAGATTGTTATATTTGTTACTTGTTGGGACATAGGTTAGTTATATTTATTGCTTGTGGGGACATTAGTTTGTTATAAATATCACTTTTGGGGACATAGGTTTGTTATATTTATAACTTGTGGGGCCATAAGTTTGTTATATTTATTTCTTGTGGGGACATTAGTTTGTTATATTTATTACTTGTTGGTATGTTTAGTTTGTTATATTTATAACTTGTAGGGACATTAGTTTGTTATAAATATCACTTTTGGGACATTAGTTTGTTATATTATATATATTATATACTATATATATATATATATATATATATAGTTTATTTATAAATTGTGGGGACATTAGTTGGTTATAAATATCACTTTTGGGGACATGAGTTTGTTATATTTGTTACTTGTGGGGACATAGGTTTGTTATATTTAATACTTGTGGGGACATTAGTTTGTTATATTTATTACTTGTGGGGACATTAATTTGTTATATTCATCACTTTTGGGGACATTTGTTTGTTATACTCATGACTTGTGGGGACATTAGTTTGTTACAGTTGTTACTTGTGGGGACATTAGTTTGTTATATTTGTTACTTGTGGGGACATTAGTTTGTTATATTTATTACTTGTTGGTATATTTAGTTTCTTATATTTATTACTTGTGGGGACATTAGTTTGTTATATTCATCACTTTTGGGGACATTTGTTTGTTATACTCATGACTTGTGGGGACATTAGTATGTTACAGTTGTTACTTGTGGGGACATTTGTTTGTTATATTTGTTACTTTTGGGGACATTAGTTTGTTATTTTTGTTACTTGTGGGGACATAGGTTATTTTATAATATGTGGGGACATAGGTTTGTTTTATTTATTACTTGTGGGAACATTAGTTTGTTATATTTATTACTTGTTGGAATATTAATTTGCTATATTCACTATTTCTAGATATATTAAGTTTGTTATGTTTATTACTTGGATATATTTAGTTATATTATTTGTGGGGACATTTAGTTTGGTCTTGTGCCATACAGGCTCTGAACGTCAAACGATGAAGACCTCAGTATTTACTATCCATCTATCTATCTCTCATCCATCCATCCAGCTATCTATATTTAATATATATGGATATATTAAGTGTATGATATGTATTTCTTATGGGTATGGGTCTTGGTTTATTACCTGCTGGGGCGTCTGATCCGTGGTCCTGGCCAGACACCAGCCTGGTCGTTCTGCTGAGCGCTCCACCAGCTCCACGGTCTGCCCACAGCGCACGCTCAGCTCTCCTGCTCCTCCGGCCGAGAAGTCCAACAACACCACCACTAGCTCACAACCTCCGGACAGCTGGACAGACAGACAGACAGACAGGTTAGACAGAGTGTGAGCTGCGTCCAGAGGGGTGTGTGCTGCAGTGACCTCACCACTGCTGCAGCTGGCTGGCTGTTCACAATAAAACTACTAGAGGAAAGATGCACAGCCTTATTAAACCATCTGAACCCCTTAAAGCCATGTGTAGAGCATGTAGATCTTTTTAAATTATTATTTAAAAGTATATATGTTTTGTAAATATTTTTGTAAAATATTGGTAACACTGGGCAATTTTTATTACTTTTTTTTTTTTTTTTTAAATGGATTATCAAAGAAATTCAACTTTTTAACCCTCCTGTGGTCCTGGGCTCCTTTTGACCCCAAATGATTTTCAACATACCATTAATAAAGGTTAACTTTCATAGAATTGCTTGAAATGTGGGGACATTAGTTTGTTATATTTGTAACTTGTGGGGACATAGGTTTGTTATATGTATAACTTGTGGGAACATTAGTTTGTTACATTTGTTACTTGTGGGGACATTAGTTTGTTATATTCATTACTAGTGGGGACATTAGTTTGTTATATTTGTTACTTGTGGGGACATTAGTTTATTATATTTATCACTTTTGGGGACATAAGTTTGTCATATTTATTACTTGTGGGGACATAAGTTTGTTATGTTTATTACTTGGATATATTTAGTTATATTATTTGTGGGGACATTTAGTTTGGTCTTGTGCCATACAGGCTCTGAACGCCAAACAATGAAGGCCTCAGTATTTACTATCCATCTATCTATCTCTCATCCATCCATCCATCCATTCATCCATCCAGTTTGTCCAGTTTGTTATATTTGTTACTTGTGGGGACATAGGTTTGTTATATTTATTATTTGTGGGGACATTAGTTTGTTGTACTGGGCTCCTTTTTGACCCCATATCATTTTCATCATACGATTAATAAAGGTTAACTTTCATAGAATTGCTTGAAATTTTCAGTATATGTGCCCCTCTGCATCCTTTATAGATAACATAAATTTCTACTTTCTTCATACATTTTTACGTGTTTTATAAATATTTATAGCACCCATAACTATTGAAAAAAATATTCAGGTTTTATTATTTTTTTCTCTTGAAATGAGGTCTAATTTTGTATATTTGACTAAAATTGACCAATAATAATGAAAAATATATGAAAATGATATATCAATGTGTTGGTCATGAGTTGCCGGGAGGAGTACACAAGGGTTAAAAACGTTTTTATCCTTTGCCCACACTTCTTTTATCAGTTGTTTCCACTTCTAGCCATAATTGTGCTGATTCCATAGAGCTGCAGGACTTATAGATTTTATATAAATTTTATATACTACGGTGCCAAATGAGGACACAATGAGGAAAATTAGCACAAAAAAAATGCATATAATAAATATGAGAATAAAAGTGCAAAACTTGTGTCCTCACATTACCATTTTCCATTTTCCTGCCGTTTGTTTCGAATATTTAAAGAAAACAGAAAATCCGTTTTTCGTTTCAGGATGACTAAATAGACAAGACATGACCGATGAGAAAAATCTAAACCATGAAACCGTCATACATCATCATGAAATATGTTCTGTACCGTCCAATCACAGCAGGGCGCACTGAGCTCTGATTGGCTGTGTGACTCCATGTGTGTGTGTTTGTGTGCGTGTGTATTTTCTACACCAGCTGGAGCCCATGTGCTCCACTTCTCTCTCTTTCACACACACACACACACACACACACACACACACACACACACACCCTCTCAGAGTGTCTTGTGGGAATAATGGGGTGTTCCCGATCCAAATCGAACACAGATGTGAGCTGAAACATGTCGACAATACAAACACATGTGGTGGAAAGTACCTCTACTACGCTTGAATACTTCCAATTTATACAACTTTATACTTCTACTTCACTTCAGTAAGTATAAGTATTCTTACGCAGTAGCAACTGTAACAAAAAGCAATTTCTCCCTCTGGGATTAGTCAAGTATTTCTGATTCTGATTGTAAGCTAAATTACCTTTAAGTAAAAAGTCTGGCAAAAAAAGTAATTTTATAGAGAAAAAAAAGTTTCCTTAATTTTACATGCACCAATATGTTGTTTCTTTTTTCTATTTTTACATCGAATTCGCTATGATTCAACATTCAAGAACTTGTTTGTGTTTTTTTTTTACTTTCTTTTGTTTTTTACAGTGTCGTTGCTTTAAAAAATGTACTTGCAGAACCTATATATTATTATTATTATTATTTTTATTATAGACTACAGTGTTCATAGAGCTTTATAAGAGTAAAATTCAAGAATTTTCAAGCTACTTAAGCCAAAAACTTTAAGAACTTTATTATCACATCTGATAAAAGATCAGGTTTTGTTGAAAATTCAGGAGTACCTTTATATTAAAGAATGGTCCGAGACTTTAAAACATCAAGTTTGAAGTTAACAGTTCAGGTTTCAGACAAACCTGCACTTAAAAAATTAATATAGGTGAATATTATAATACAATGTATAATAATTAATCACAAAAGGTCATTTTTCTGCACCAATTTTACTTCTGCTGCTTTTTAGAAACATGAGAAAAATAGAAGCAACATGTCCCCAATAAACCACCAAAAATACAAGCCAAATATCCCAATAAACTAATAAAATATTAATAAAATGTCCTCATAAAACCCCTCTCCCCATAAAATCAGCAACATGTTCCCAATACACCACATAAAAACATGCAAAAAGTCCCCATAAACTACAAAAAATACAATCAACTAGTCCCCACAACCACTAAAAAATACAAGCAAAGTCTCCCCATAAGGATGTTGTTTTTGCCCAGATAATTCCCACGGTCTGTCAATCCATCTCAAGTACATGTGTAGTTTCAGTTCCTGCCCGGGGTCAGAGGTCACCCTGCCCTCAGCGTCATTAACAGGTAAACAAATTAAACGTACCTTGTGAGGAGAGCAGAGAAGACATGAGCAAGTTTCTACTAAAGAATCTGACAACTGAACAGAGGAAACTCCCTCACACACACACAGCTGCAGAAGTGATGAGGTCATGCGACTGGGACACACCCCTATGGAGTGTATGAGGGTGTGTGTGTGTGTGTGTGTGTGTGTGTGTGTTACCTTGTCGCTGTCGGCTGTGTTTTGTGAAGTTCTGGAGGCGATGGAGACGGTGTCAGGCTGACTGCTGGCATCACCCAGACTGTCTGCATCCTCACTGGTCTCCCTGAGACAGACAGACAGACAGAGACAGACAGACAGAGAGACAGAAAGACAGACAGAAGACAGGCAGACAGGCAGGCAGGCAGCCAGGCAGGCAGGCAGGCAGGCAGGCAGGCAGACAGGCAGACAGACAGACAGACAGAGAGACAGGCAGACAGAGAGACAGACAGGCAGACACTTTATTAATCTCTTATCTGTTTATATTGTAACCAGAACACCTTTAAACAATAACGTTAAAACACCAATTTCAAATCCCCCTAATTAAAAAAATAAGCAGATTTTAACCTTTAACACTCATTATTCGGTAAGTTCTCCCTTTGTGGCTAAAACACAACCGTGTCAAATTTATTTTTTCAAAAATCTCACATTTTAAGCTATATTGGTTACTTTTTCAAACAGAAACTTTCTAAACCGATGATCCATTCTAGGACTGTTGGAAAGGTCAAACTTTTCTCTTTTTACAGTTTCCTTTTACGATAAATGGGGTAATTTTTAAAGAAAACATACGTTTCGATGATGGGGTTCATCGCACCATGGAAGGAGCAAATAATTCTTAAAAATAAATCTTCACAGAAGTTTAGTCATGATTGGTTGATTATTCCTGTCCCGAATTAAGCTAAATTAACTTTTGGTGTATGGGAATCTATCAGGTTTGTTATATGAAGCGTCTGTGTTTGATGACGAGCAGGGCAGCGCTAAACGGATCGATTTCTGAATGGAGTTTGGTGTAATGCTGAGGACAGCCCAGGCGGCAACCTCCGGGTCTGAGCATGGAGGCAAACCAGGAAGTGCCTTAAGCTGCATTCTACCAAATTGGCGCTAAATTTGGCTGCAAAAAAAATCTGTCCATTCATTTCAATGGAAAATTGAAAAACGTCTCACTTGATTTATTACCTCAGAATTCTTTTTTAGGACACTATGGTCTCAATCAATGGTAAAAAAATCTTCTTCAAGACAATTTCGTGTTAATAGTTCAAATAATGGCCCCATTTAGAAGAAAATAGAAGATAAAGAATCATATGATTTGGGGCGTGGCTACCTTTGATTGACAGGTCACTAACAAGGCATCAGGAGAGAAGCAGAACAATGCGTATCCACAGCAACGTCTCAATAAAGTTATATCTAACGTTATATAGATATAAAAAAAGACGTTTATCGGTTTGGTCTCATAACTTTGACCCTTTCACTGTATTTTCACTTAATGACGTAACGTTTTTGTTCAGTAAAATGTCTTGCTCAGCGTTTGGTTGGACTAACAGTATCCCGTATCGGAAAGAAGATGGCGATGCAAGATGGCGACGAGTGTAGCGCTGAACTCGATGCTTCCAACGGGCCACAAACCAATGGGTGACGTCACGGTGACTACTTCCATTATTCATATACTGTGAGCACTGACCTGCGGCTGATGCTGCGCTGTCGCCCCAGGGTGGGATTGGGTGTCTTCGGGAGGGGGATGGGCTCCCTTAGCGCCCCCCGCAGGTGGCCCCGCCTCTCCTGAATTACCTGACGAATGCTGCGGACCCACTCCTGCTTCAGCTCTAACGAGGACGCCTGTGGACAGAGAGGACGACAGGTAGAAACCAAAACCCTGAAAATACTGTCATACAAACAAGGCCAACAATCAGAATGAGACACACCTTCAGAACCGTCTTGTTGTCAGATGTTGGCGTTCGTCCCACCCACAGAGCGAACTTACAGGGATCGCCTTCAATGTGCTCTGTGACACCAAGCTCTGAGGTCTGAGAGAGCGACAGGTGGTGAAAGTGAGACAGCAGCAAAATGACAAAAAATACAAGAAAAAACTCCATAAACTACAAACAATATGAGCAAAATATCCTCAATAACCACCAGTTATACAAAATCATCCCCAATATAGGCATGAAGATTCTCTTAAAACACTAAAAAAATACAATCAAAATAAATAAAATAAATAAACTACAAAAAATACTTGAAAAGTGTCCCCTTAAACTACAAAAAATAGTGTGAAAAACATCCTCATAAACAAAAAATCAACCTAAATGTGTAATAATAATAATAATAATAATAATAACAATAATAATGGTAAAATCCTGTAAAGTCACAAGATTGGCACAAAAATGGCACTTATTATTATTATTCTCTGGCTCTCAACCAGAGAACCAATAACGATATTGTTTGTGTGTTTTAAGTATACGTTTGGACGGGTTGATGGCTAATTTTATTGCCCTAGTACTTGTTACTCTGTGCAATGAAGGAAAGGAAAATCTGACTCCGATTATTATTATTATTATTATTTTACCCTGAGTCTGCTCTTGTAGAGATATTTCGTTCGTCCAGACGAGTCTTTGATCTCCTTGCTGAAGATGAGTGACAGCTCAAACAAGAAGAGGTGTCTGTCCCGCCCCTTCCTGATCAGAGACTTCGGCTCCCAGACCAAGAAGGAGTCCTGCAGGAGGAGCTCACCCTGCACCTCCAGACCCTCCTCCAGACCTGATGGGACATCACAGCAAGGACAGGTTATAATAATAATAACATCACCTGCAAAATACCTGCAAACCATCAAAGTACTTACAGCCTGCTTCAAAGTAAAATTCCTACAGTTTCTTCAGAATAAAAGATGAACAGTGCTAGAAAGTAAAAGACACAGCTTTTTCAAAATAAAAAACTACCAGCTTCTTCTTTGTAAAAGACCTGCAGCTTTTCCAAAATAAAAGACTGACAACTGCTTCAAAGTAAAATACCTAAAGTTTCTTGAAAAATAAAAGACTAACAGCTGCTTGAAAGTAAAATACCTACAATTTCTTGAAAAATAAAAGACTAACAGCTGCTTCAAAGTAAAACACCTACAGTTTCTTCGAAAATAAAAGACTAACAGCTGCTTCGAATTAAAATAACTACAGTTTCTTCAAAATAAAAGACTAACAGCTGCTTGAAAGTAAAAGACACAGCTTTTTCAAAATAAAAAACTACCAGCTTCTTCTTTGTAAAAGACCTGCAGCTTTTCCAAAATAAAAGACTAACAGTTGCTCCAAAGTAAAATACCTACAGTTTCTTCAAAATAAAAGACTAACAGCTTCTTGAAAGTAAAATACCTACAGTTTCTTCAAAATAAAAGACTAACAGCTGCTTCGAAGTAAAATACCTACAGTTTCTTCAAAATAAAAGACTAACAGCTGCTTGAAAGTAAAAGACACAGCTTTTTCAAAATAAAAAACTACCAGCTTCTTCTTTGTAGAAGACCTGCGCCTTTTCAAAAATAAAAGACTAACAGCTGCTTGAAAGTAAAATACCTAGTTTCTTCAAAATAAAAGACTAACAGCTGTTTCAAAGTAAAATACCTACAGTTTCTTCAAAATAAAAGACGAACAGCTGCTTGAAAGTAAAAGACACAGCTTTTTCAAAATAAAAAACTACCAGCTTCTTCTTTGTAAAAGACCTGCAGCTTTTCCAAAAAAAAGACTAACAGTTGCTCTAAAGTAAAATACCTACAGTTTCTTCAAAATAAAAGACTAACAGCTTCTTGAAAGTAAAATACCTACAGTTTCTTCAAAATAAAAGACTAACAGCTGCTTCAAAGTAAAATACCTACAGTTTCTTCAAAATAAAAGACTAACAGCTGCTTGAAGGTAAAAGACACAGCTTTTTCAAAATAAAAACTACCAGCTTCTTCTTTGTAAAAGACCTGCAGCTTTTCCAAAATAAAAGACGAACAGCTGCTTCAAAGTCAAAGTCCCTCTACTGTAACCAATACATAATAACAATAATAATAATGTGTGCGTTACCTTCCAGCATGCTGACGTGCATGGCATCGTTTGCTCTCTTCGGGACACTCAGCATCACGTCCAGGCCTTCTTTTATCTCACCCTTCCCCTCCTCGCAGCACGCCAACAACTCCTACAAAAACACAAAACTTCATCAGTCCATCGATGAGAGGCAACAGTAAAAGTCCCTCTCTGAGCTTAGGGACTGACGGGTCCTGACCTTGAGCAGCAGCTGGTATTTGGTGATCCTCTGAACTGGTTTGATGAGAGCCGAGGAGATGGAGTTGGCCAGACCGTGTCTCCTCTGGACCTCCTGCAAACAGTAGACCACAATTGTAAAGATTTCATTCTGAAAATGACAAAAGGCTAAAGTGGTTTTATTAGGGCAAACCCTTTTCTTTTATGATTTTGATTTGACTTGAAGTTTCCTTTATTAGGCCTGAATTCTTTAAATTTTGTAAATTGTTTTAATTTTTTTTCTTTATTCATTTTTCTTCTTATTTCTTAGGTATTGTGTTTGTTGTTGTTATTATTATTAGTATTTTAGTATAGTATTTTAGTATTTTAAGGTGTAAAGTCTTTTTTTATTTGTTTTTTTCAGTCTGAAATTTTCAATAATTATAAAATTATGCAGTATATTTTTGCAGTAATGCTGTTTGAACTTTTGTTTTCCTGCGGTCACCAGTTTGGACTTGCTGCTCTTCACTACACCAACAAGTATACAAGATGATTTAATAACATATTAAAGTACTTTTTAGAGAACTACAGGATATTTAAAATAACTTTAAAAAAATATATATTATCAAGTTGGTCAAACCTCGAAGAATCCGACGCCGTGCTGCTGGATCAGTAAACTGGAGTCTGGTTTGTTTCTGCAGTACGTCACGTACATGTGGAACTTATCAGCCTTAAACACAAACAAACAGTTTTAATGTACTCATCATATTATTTAATGCATTTTAAATGTGTACTGTTCATTAAAAAAAGTAAACAAAGTGGTTACCCAGGTAACGAAGCAGTGTCCAACATCCTCAGGAAGCTGTTCGTAGTTTTCCAGCTCCTTCAGGAAAATACTGCAAAACACAAAGTACAGAGTGGTATAAGTACTGCAGGTCAGGAGTACTGTGGTACATTTTGCTATTTACTTGTGTATTACTATAGAGCTAGCTGTAGTGCTGCAGTACATATTGTAGTTGGGATCATACATAATACATATTTCAGTGGTTGAACTCACAGATGTCCTTGCTTTTTTTCTAGAATTGTACTAATTTAGTAGATATTGCAGTATACATATATTTCCATATATACATTTTGTACATTTAGTTTAGTATTTTTTGCAGGAACTTGAGTCGAGTAGAGTGTTTTTACTGTAGAACATGTAATACAGTATATTTCACGTATAATTAGCAGTATATTCGCAGTTTAATTTGGAGAATAATTTGCAGTATATTTACAGTATAATTTGCAGTATATGTGTAGTATAATTTGCAGTGTATTTGCAGTTTGAGAATTGAGGTCAAAGACAAACTCGACCCCCTGCAGTTTACATACAAACAACACATGGGAGTGAATGATGCTGTCGAATGAGGCTTTATCTGGAGGAAACTGGTGCTTATGTGAGAATCATGTTCTTTGATTTTTCAAGCGCATTCAACACCATCCAACCCAACAGACTCAAAAACAAGCTGACAGAGATGGAGTGGATCTTTCCTTCATCTCCTGGATCCCAGATTACCTGACAGGAAGACCACAGTATGTCAGGTTGGGGAACTGTGTTTCTGGGACATTAATGAGCAGTACAGGAGCTCCACAAGGCACTGTTCTGGCTCCATTCCTGTTCACACTGTACACAGGGGACTTCAAATACAACTCTGAGTCCTGCCACATCCAGAAGTACTCGGACGACAATGCTATTGTGGCGTGTATCAGGAATGGACAGGAATGTGAATATAGGGATCTGATAAAAGCCTTCAGTGACTGGAGTCACAAGAACTATCTCCTACTGAACACCTCAAAGACTAAGGAAATGATCAGAGATTTCCTCAGGTTCAAGCCCCCCTTCAGCCAGTGAATACCTGTGGGGTGGACATGGAGGTGGTGCCAAGTTCAAAGTATCTAGGTGTATACCTGGATAATAAGTTGGACTGGTCCCTAAACACAGACGCTCTCTACAAAAAGGGGCAGAGCTCCTCTTTTTCTTCTTGAAGCTCAGATCTCTGGACATCTGTAGTGCGATGCCCCAGATGTTTTATCAGTCTGTGGTGGTGGTAGTGTGTTGTTTTATGCTACAGTCTGCTGGGGAGGCAGCATCACACACAGTGATGATCAGACTGGTCTAAAGAGCTGGTTCTGTGGTTGGAGCCAGGTTGGACACACTGGAGGAGGTGGTGGAGAGATGACCTGTCAAGATGTTCCAGACCATCCTGAAATACCCAGATCATCCACTACACAAAACCTTTATGGACCAAAAAAACAGCAGTGGAGGGCTCCTCTCAAAAGATACAAAAGATCCTTCTCTCCTACAGCCATCAGGCTGTCTCATTCTAACAGAGATTCTACCAGACTAACTGAATTTACCCTCGGGGATAGATAAAGTCATTTTGATTTTTGATTTTGATTTTGTTTATTTGCAGTACATTTGCAGTATAATTTGCAGTACCTGTTGTGGAACTCGTAGATGTCCTGGATGTTTCCGAACACGATGTCGTCCTTGTTGGTGAGACCCGGTGGGACGTCCTCTGAGCCACTCGTCATCTCCCACAGGTACGTCTGCATCACCAACAAGTATTACTGTCAGGAAATACTACCCACTATCATGTAGTACTGCATGGTATTACTATCTATCTATCTATCTATCTATCTATCTATCTATCTATCTATCTATCTATCTATCTATGTTTGTTTTCTCTGTGTTTATAGTCTGCCCTTTAGTCAGCAGAGGGCAGTATAGTACAATATCATGAAATACTGCATTACAGAAATCTATTTTGCAGTCCCGACTGTACTGCATATTGCAGTATATTCTGCAGTACAGGTTTTGGAAGTAATACACTTTTTAGTATATTCCCAGAATTTGTACTACTGCAGTAGGTATCAAAGTATATTTTGTATATTACACATAAAACTATGCTGAATTACAAAGTTCTTTGAGGTGTTGTGTACAACTACATGTGCCTTGACTATTCTGTTGTACTTTGTGGTACTGCAGTACTATGGTGTTAAGTGTGTATCTCAGTACACACCTACAAACTTCTGCTACTACTGTAGTACATGTTTTGTGTATTTTGCAGTACCTTTTGTAAAACCTGTAGAGTACTTGATGTGTACTTCTGTACTAAATATTGCAGCATATTTTGTATATTCATAAAAAACTATGTTGGATTACAAAGTATTTTATAATTCTGCTCTTTCTGTTGCTCTGTGCTGACTGGACTGTATTCTGTGGTACTGCGTGGTACTGTGTAGTACTGCGTGGTACTGCAGTACTTTGATGTGTACCTCGATACACTCCTGCAGATCTCTGACGTAGACTCTCTCTGTTTGAAGCAGCTCCGCCATGATGTACCTAAGATCACACACATTAGTTAATACTCTCTAATATTACTACTAGTAACTGTAATACTATAGTAGTAGTACTGCAGTAGTACTTCAGTAGTACTCACTCCTTCTTGCGGGCGGAGCGTCTCTTCTCGTCGCTGACCTGATGACTGGGGTCGGACAGGTTGACCTCGGGGTCAGAGTCAGACAGACTGTTGGGGATCAGCTCCAGCTCCAGGTCCTTATTGTCCTGAAAGGGACATGGTACAGCTCACCTGTCTCACAAAATACTACAAAGTTTACTACTAAACATTTTCCACATTTAAGCCATTTTCTGTGTGTTTTTAGACCAACGTTCTGGTTGTTTTCGATGTATTGCAGACTGCTCTGCTTAAAGTTACCAACAACCTTTTAATGCCTGCTGATGAGGGCATGTGCTCTGTCTTGGTACTTTTGGATATAAGTACCGTGTTTGACACAGTAGATCACAGCATACTTTAAAACAGACTGAGGCACTGGGTGGGGATATCTGGTACAGCTCTGGAGTGGTTTTATTCTTACTTGTCGAACAAGAAGTTTTGTGTTTATTAATAACTTTATGTCTTCATTTGCTGCAGTGAAGTATGGTGTGTCACAGGGGTCAGTCTTGGGACCAATTTTATTTTCATTGTATATGCTTGGTTCTGGACACTGTTGGGCTGTCATGGTTGACACACCCCTTCAGTGTTGCGTGGAGGTCTGGGACAGTGCCAGTGGAGTGGCAGAACAAGGTGGTGGTCCCCATTTTCAAGAAAGGGAACCAGAGAGTCATATTGCTCAGCCTTCCCGGGAAAGTCTACTCCAAGGTGCTGGAAAGGAGACTCCGGCCGATTGTCGAACCTCGGATTCAGGTTTCTGTCCTGGCTGTGGAACAACGGACCAGGTCTTTACCCTCGCAAGACTTCTGGAGGGGTCATGGGAGTTTGCTCATCCAGTCTAAATGTGTGGACATGTAGAACGCTTACAATCGTGTCCCTAGGGGTATCCTATAGGGGGTACTGCGGGAGTATGTGGAAACGAGCTCATTGTTACGAGCTACACCGTTCCCAGTGGGTGTTGGCTTCCGCTAGGCCTGTCCCTTTTCTCCGATTCTGTTTGTGGTATTAGTAGTCAGGATTTCAAGGCGTAGGATCTCGAATGGCCCTGGAACTCCTTGGGGTACCCCAGGAGGAGCGTGGGAGTGGTGCGAGTGGTGGCTGGGGAAAGGGGTGTCTGGAATACTTTGCTTAGCCTGCGGCCCCTGCGACCCGGCCCCGGATAAGCAGATGAGAATGGATGGATGTTGCTGAACTCATAGTTGTCCTGTTTGTGTACCAATTCAGTAAATATCGCAGTATATTTTGCAGTACATCGTGACACTAACTGTGTGTTTTTACCTGCGAGCAGCCTCCCAGCGCCGTCTCCAGGAGGTGGCGGTACTGCCCCATCCTGACAGTGAAGTCACGGTAACGCTTGTCCACTGTGGAGACGCAGCGACGTAGCTCCGTGCGGTGGGCGTGGCCTTTTGCCAGCATGCTTTCAGCCAATTGGATCAGCAAGTGGACCTTCTCCTGGGTGTGCTGCGAGGCAGAGGGAAGGGTCAGTCACAGAATTTTTTTAGATACATATATATGTATATATATATATATATGTGTGTGTGTGTGTGTGTTGTCACCTTGGCGGACACACAGAACTCTCTGTATTGGTTCAGCAGCTCTTGCGTCTCAGCCACTGTTGTACCCGGGGATGTGTGTGTGGCCAGGTAGTGGTCACCTGACTGCTGCAGCCAATCAAGAGCCTGCAACCACAAGACAGACACAAAGAAAGAATTTAACCGTTTAGATTATTAAAAGAAAAGCCAACCAGAAACTTGAAAATACAAGTACCTTGAGTATTTCCATTTTATAAAACTATTACTACATTTGTCTGAAAACTATAATCACTTTATGATATTATGTACTTATAAATGTTAAACTGCCTAAATAATATAAAAACCTTAAATATCTATTTTTATTTTGCTAAATTTCTGCAGAAGTTTGTATCTTTATTCTTGTTTGTTTTGTTTTTATTTTAATTTATTTATTTTTTTTAAAATATATATTTAGTTTGTTTTAACAATCTAAAATACTGCATATGTGTAATCATACTCCAAATATATGACACATGTAACAATATAAAACTGGTAATACTTTTGTTCTTATACCAACAGAGTATTTTTGCAGAGTGGTACTGCTACTGTAGTACTTGTTTTGAAGATTCTGCATTACCTTTTGTAAAAGCTGTAGATGTTCTTGATTTGTACTTCTGTACTACAAATTGCAGTTTATTTTGCAGTTCATGTTGTGTAAATCAGATTTTTTGCAATATTTATACATACAAATATGTATAACTGTGCATCAGAAATAATATTCTCATTACCCCTTATGATACATAGTACTACAAGTAGGACATGTGCTTTTACTTTTTTACTTTTATATAAAGTACTTTTTGCTGATATTACTGAAGTAAAAATAGAATCCAAGACTTGTTACTTGTACTTTCTTGTAACAGAGTATTGTTATTGAGGCGTATTCTTACTGAATTTGAAGCACTCTCAGCTGACTGTGGCTGCTAATACACCAATAGGAATTAACTATTAAAATCAATTATAAAATTAATAAATAACACTCCAAGTATTATAAATAGCAATATATTTATGCATTTTCAAAATATTTCAGTTTTTTACCTGCTGGGCGTGGCTCTGGAACATCAGGTACTGCTGGCATTGATCGAGTCTGCGTTTCTTTAAAGTCCAGAAATGAAGAACTCTGTTCTCCCTCTGGAGCAGCTCGCTGAGAATACCTGCATGCACACAAAAACACACCTGGATCAGTAAAACCAACACATAAATAAATAAAAACGATTAACTGTTTATTAAAAGATTAAAAGGTTCCTCAGGGCTGTAAGCTGGTCCCACTGTACTTCAGTGTATATACTAAAATGAGTGTGTGTGTGTGTCTGCGTTTGTGTGTTTCACCTTTGACCTGTTGCTCCGGTACCCTGGAGTGCCCTGTGACCTCGGTGACCCCCGTCACCCCAGACACGGTGACGCTGTGGCCCGAGATGTTAGCCATGGTGACGCTGTTGCGGTGGATGTACTTCAGGAAAACTTCGGCATTCCGTCTGGCCAGAGTGCAAGCCTGTTGCCAATAAAACAAGACTGTTTGGGACCCTGTTATTTTTAATTTATCATACACACAAGTCCAGGGGGCGCAATTACTGCTTTGGCAAGTTACGTCACAGTGAAGGCAGCAGCAGCACAGATAAATTGGAGTTTCCTCATCATATTGACGACAAACACTGGGGTAAAATGTAAGTTATCTGTTTTAGATACTAAGTAATTTCTAGAAAGTGGCAAAAACCTGAAATACCTACAGATGAAGATTGGATTGGCATAATTTATTATATCTTAATCTATTACACTGCAAAGGGACACATTTCTGTAAAGACTGTACATTACACCTGTATGAATATCATGTTTAACGTGAATTAGTTTGATTTTTCTTCAGTTTAATTTTCCTGTATTCTTGTAAAATTATATGAGTAACATGAAGACACATGTCAGTTCTGTTAGTTGAGTTTGTTTTAGTATTTAATGTATTAATTTTGCACCTGTATTTCTGTTTTTCTTACTTACGCTTACTTGGTTCTGTATTATATATGTTAACCCTCTGAACCCGACAGGTTTGAAAAGTATGTTTTCTATAAAAAAATCACCCAAAATCCACTGTTTATTGTAGAAATAAATTGTTTATCCTCTGAGTTTGAACTTTCCGACAGTCCTTAAACCAACACCAAAATAAAGCTAAGAATTATGATATTTCTGTCAAAATCACTTTATTCTAAATGTCTCATTAAAAATAACCAGATTTGTCTGCCTGGCTAACCAGATCTTATTAAAAACATTGAAATTCTGCTCCTCAGCGACACTGTGAAGTTATGAATGATTCTGCTGAGACGAACGTGACAAATATTCACTGAAAATCTGTTTACACAGAGCTGAGAGGAGAGGCTGTAAACATGGAAATAGTTGTAGAATATGTGGAACAAACACTTCTTCTTCCACCGTTGATAACACTTGGAAAAGTGTTGTATATATAGATGCCATTTATTTCAATTAAAATAAATAATTTATCAGAGAAATTCAACTAGTTTTTTTTTATGATTTATGTCAACATAACATCTACTTTTGACCTGCTGTGTCCCCCTAAACACCCCTGTCCCCATTAAGACTGTCCCTAATTCTTGAGATAAGGGGACAGAATGTGAAAGGATCTCTTTTGCGCCCCCTGTGGTGATAAGCGGTAATAACAGGTGTGTCTGTTGTCCTCACCTTCAGGAACGCCTCCTTCTGCTCCATGTGTTTGCTGACCAGTGGCAGGAGGAGCTCCGGCTGCCTCTCTCCTCCTCCACACCAGTCCTCCTCCCTGCGGTACTCTTGCTCCAAACTCTCCAGCACCCCGCACACCTGGGGAGGAAGAAAGACAGGTGCGTACAGAGGCAGACAGACAGGTGGACGGTTAGTCAGGTGGACAGTGATACCTGCTGGGACGTCCTGTAGAAGGCTGCGGAGGCGTTGACCAGTTTGAGTCTGTCCTCAATCCTCAGCATCAGGGTTTGCCAGTGCAGCGCCACCGTCTGGGCACAGGACCTCACTGCATCGGGGTCATAGTGGCCCGACCTGAGGGGGAAAGGTCAGAGGTCACGTGACTGGAAAAATCCTAATTCCATACTAACCAGCTAAAACAGTACATGAGGTAAACCAAGCATATCACAGTGGTTTAAGGAATTAGCTTTATGTTTGCCATTGGAAAGAATTACATACACGCTTAAGAATAAACAAGAGGTGTTTCAAAGAGTATGGGTACGTTTTATACATTATATTAAGAACAATAATTTGGCTCATTTAATAAACGGACCTGGAGCAGAATAATTTTACCCTCTGCATATCTATACTTCTTTTCATTTGCTCTATACTCATGTACTCTTTTTGAATGGATCCTCAAGGACTCTTATTCTTAAATTATGTTACCTTTGGCCGCCATGTTCTTGTATGTTGGCATGTTTTATATTTTTCTTGTGACCTTTGTGTCAATTTTGTATATCAAAACTCAATAAATATATTGTTGGAAAAAAAAACAGTAAATGAGCTTGTGTAGCCAGTCTAAAACCAATAGGACACAATTTAACATACATTAAAGTGATGGACACATTAATGCATCAATAGTTTAACCCTTTGATGCACAACATATTAACACCCCTTCTAATCCACAACATGGTAATAAATGACCCGCATTCATTTCTCATGTTGTTTCATGCTTGCTGTGTTTCTTTGCTCTATCTTTTTAAATCAATTTATTTTATGATTGAATAGTCCAAGTATTCTTTGAATATCTTTTTTTATTACAACCGATCATTATATCCATTTTTCTTTTCATACTTTATGAAAACATTTTTTTTTTTATTATTACATCAAGTTTACACATATGGGTCAAAAATGACTCATTCATCCCAATTCGATATGAAATTAAATTTCAATTTTTTTTTTAATTTGTTTCAAATAGTTACTTTAGCAGTAAGAGGGGCCAAACACTCATGTATTTAATATATTTAACATGTTTATGTATCATTTTGTCACACATACAGTGGATCTGGAAGGTATTCACAGCACTTCACTTTTTCCAAGTTTTTATGTTACAGCCGTATTCCAAAATGTAATAAATTAATTTTTTCCTTAAAATTATACATGCAATACCCCATCATGAAATTTTTACCCATGTTGTGCATTAGAAGTGTAGTGATACAAAAAGGGTTTTATTCAAAAAGTAAGAAATGAAAACAAATTAGGATGAATGAGGATAAAAACAAGTAAATTGAGGAAAACCTGGAATACTGAATGATGAAATTCATTTATTGCAAAGATATAGAAAAAAAACTCAGTCGGGTCACTTTAGACAATGTTGTGCATTAAAGGGTTAAATCCAATAATAAAATATATTATTCTAAATAAAGAATAATTTTACTTTAACACTAGTAACAGAAGTAAAGGAAAAGATCTTCTTCCACCTCTAAGAACTTTCACAGGTGCAATTTAATTTCAAACTGTGCTGACTCACAGTTATTAACATGCAGTATTATAAGTCAGTGCCATGCAGAGGTGAACTAACCTGACCAGCAGCTCTGCTCTCTGCTGCAGAGCCAGAGCCACCTGGTGAGTCCTCTGCAGGGAGTCGGCGTGGAGCAGAGCCTGAAACCAGACACAGAAGTCCACTTGTGTTATGTGTGACTATCTACATGAAGGATTTGATTTGCTGTCTTCATCTTCATCATTTAAGCTTCTGAACCCCACTAACTACAATCCGGCAGGGTTGAAGAGTATGTCTTCTTTAAAAAATTGTCAAAAATACAGCATTGATTTTTAGAAAGACATTTTCTGATGGTCATTGAACAGATGTAAAACATAAAAAGAGCAAAAAGCACCCTGGAATGGCTTGTTGGGGTTCAGAGGGTTAATTTACTGTGTAAAACAACCTCCAGGTCTGAGCATGGAGGCAAACTCCAAGTGCTGCATTCTTAAGCTGCATTCTTTCGAAAATTCCAGCAGGGGGCACTGACAGCGGCTGCAAAG